>NC_133461.1:4230000-4530000 GCF_048565385.1 Saimiri boliviensis | reverse complement strand
CCCATTCTGTTCGTCTGTCCTACTTCTATATCTAACATAAAAGAAAAATCCAATAGCATTGAAGTTAAATAATACATTTTTCCCCTCCTAGAGCCAATAAATCTGTTTAAAGATGCATTACTACTTTTCTTGAGGGATAATTTAGGCTATGTATCAAAAGGGAAAATCGATAGTTTTTTTCTATTACAAATAATTGCCTGTTTGACTCTTTTCCACTTTTTCTTTTTTATTTATTTTGGCTTCAAAATATTTCTACTGAGAACATCTCGTGCTTTAAGCCTAAACTAGTAGGGGGTTTTACAGGATAATGTCTTCCATCAGAGCAGCCTCTCCCTGTCCTGGATTTGTAGGGCTTCCCATATTCCATAAAAGGGGAAATCAGAGCAGGCCAGGCACTCACGGGAAGGGCTTGAGCTGTAACCATAAACTAACAGACCTTGCCCACAGCAGGCACGGCTGCAGTGAGTGAGCAGAGCTCCCAAGAGCAGGTAGAAAAGAGTGCCCACCGTCTGGCTGATGCCAGGGTACAAGGCTCAGGACAGAGCTGCTGGCTCCAGGAACATGAGTGAGAGTTATCTTTCCTCCTAGGTTTAAGCTAGTTAATTCCAAAACTTGTATAAACTGTGGCCTGGAATCCTCCACCCAAGGCTCCTCTTAAAGCAGTTAGACTGTGATCAGATAGCTATCTGAGACTTCTCTGTCCAAAGAATATGTGGTTGGAAATACCTAATAGGGATGATAATAAGATGGCAGATAGGAGGCAAGACTAACTGCAGCTCTCATTTGGATGGACAGAACAGTGTTTGGAGATTTGCGCCACAAACTTTTGCTCCAAGAACCACTGCAGGAAAACCGAAAGAATTCGCAGATCCCTTGAAAGAAGTGGCATATCTCCGCAAAGTCTGTGAGACAGGTGGAAAACTGAGCCCCCACCCAAAGTGCGAGAGGGGAAAACCTGTCTTTGAACACACATCCTCACTGGGGAATCTGAAAATCTGGATCAAGGGAGACTGAGGAGGAAGGCTTGGTCTGAAAAGTGGTAAGAAGGAAGTCAGCAGAAGACACTGAGTGAGTGCATGTGGACCTGAGGGAGAGGTCACGTGCAGGAAGCCTGCGGTGTCCGGGCTGGGTAACAGGAGGCGATGGCGATTTGAGCCAAAGCAAAGAACAGAAGGGGACAAATACGGTGTGTGAAGATATCCATGGCACATGTTCTTGTTATATGATTTCTGAGACAGAGTTTTTCTCTGTCACCCAGGCTGGAGTGCAGTGGCAAGATCATGGCTCACTGCAGCCTCGAATTTCCAAGCTCAAGTGATCCTCCTGCCTTAGCCTCTCGAGTAGCTTGGCCACAGGTTAAAGCCACCGTGCCCAGCCAGTGTTTTTAATTTTTACTTTTGTAGAGATGGGGGTCTCATTATGTTGCCCAGGCTAGTCTGAAACTTCTGGCCTCAAGCAATATTCCCACCTAAGCCTCCCAAAGCATTGAGATTGCAGATGTGAGCTACCACACCTGGCTAGGAACATCGTTTTGAAGATATATAAATGTATCTTCATTTATAGCTGAAAATAAGACTGTGGAGACCAGGAGAGGGGCTGGACTCAAGGCATCCAGTGGGGTCAGCTGCACATTGCTGTGGCAAGTGCCCCAGGAGAAGGGTTGGAACGGGAAGATAAAAAGACCAGGACTACACCCTGGGGACAGCCAAGTGAGAAACACGGGCAGAGAAAGAAGAGGCAGAAAAGGATGACCCAAGATGTAGAAGGAAAGCCAAGGGAGAGAAGCCTTCAAGGAAGACTGGGCAGCGGCTGTGCTGCAGAGAGCCCTCGTCGTGGGCAGCCTGGGGTGCTGTGGCCTTGGCTGAGCCAGGCTGGCCCCACTGGGAGAGAAGATTGAGGTTGGGAATAGAAAAATGACCAGGGGAAAGGAAAGGCAAAATAATAATAATAATAATAATAATAATAATAATAATAACAACAATAATAAGAGAAACATCTAGGTTTGATCCCATACACATTTTTATAAATCATTTCCAGGCCTGGCGACAGAACAAGACTCAGTATCAAAAACAAAACAAAACAAAACAAAATTATGTTTTGACATGGGGATAAGTTTGTGATTTAATACTCAGTGAAAACAACAGAATATAAATGTGTGATCCTAATTTTGTTTTTTAAGAGTGCATGAATAAAAAAATAAGCCACATATGAATTAAAATTGTTAGTTACCTTTAAGTGGTAGGATTACATGTGATTTTATTTCCTGCTTTATGCCTTGCTATATGTTCCAAATATACTACAATAAATGAGCTTTTTTTAGTTTAGAAAAAGGAAAACAACAAAAGGTATCATTTTTTCTTTCTTTTTTTCTTTTTTCTTTCTTTCTTATTTTCTTTCTTGCCCTTCCCTCCTTCCTTCCTTCCTTCTTTCTTCCCTCTTCTTTCTTTCTTTCTGTCTGTCTGTCTGTCTGTCTTTTTCTTTCTTTTCTTTCTCAGAATCTCACTCTGTCACCCAAGCTGGAATACACTGGGGCAATGTCTGCTCACTGCAACCTCCACCTCCCAGGCTCAGATGATTCTCTTGCCTTGGCCTTCCGAGTAGCTGGGATTATAGGCATGCACCACCATGCCTGGCTAACTTTTGTATTTTTAGTAGAGACAGGGTTTCACCGTGTTGGCCAGGCTGGTCTTGAACTCCTGATCTCAAGTGATCCATCCACCTCAGGCTCCCAAAGTGCTGGGATTACAGCAGTGAGCCATCATGCCCAGCCTGAAAAATATTATTTTCAAAAAGAAATAACAGTGACAGGTTGATGGAGAAGGAATAATGTCCAAGCCCCTGACTTTATGGTGAGAAGGGGTGAGATGGAGTTGGGCTGATGATGAGGATAGAGGGAGGGTTTTTAAAAACTATGAAATGTCCTCAGGCTCAAAGGCTTTAAGAAAGCAGAACCACAGAGAGGAAAAAAATCAGATATGAGAACAATGTCATGGAGCAGCATCTAAGATGGAAACAAGGGGCGGGGTGGGGGGGTCACAGACACAGGGGAGGATACGCTTTGAATAGGAGAAAGGCAGGTTCTTCCTCCGGGAGGGAGGTGGGAAAGAGGCGCAAACACAGGCATTCGGAGGAACGGCAGGTGGGTTGGGGGCAGAATTCAGGGCTGATGTGCTCATTTTCTTAGAGACGGGACAGCCTGGTCATTTTCTGGGGGTGCAGAATTGACAACGTCAGGAGGATGTCGCTGGAAGCATGGAGCAGCTGCTGCTCTGCACACACTCCCATCGACAGCCCCAGGAGCCCGGCAGGGAGAGGAGGAAGACTCGCTCAATGCAAGACTGAGGTTGGGGGGTGTTAGGGGTGATGGCGAGCTTCGCCTTCCAGTGAGCAAGGGGCCCAGGTCTCAGAGTTAGAGCAGGTAGAAGTTGTGGTCAGACCCTGATGTGCTGGAGCTGCCCATTCCAGAGATTTGCAAAACAAAGAAGTAACCCCAGCCCGAAGCAGCTCCAGAGAGCAGAGGCTCTGGATTTCCCCAGCAATGTTCTGGGATGTTCCAGGGCACACAGTACCTTTAATAGACTTTGTAAAATCTGAGATATGGGCCAGACATTCTTATAAGGAAATTATATGTGAGGAGTTACATGTGCACATTGAAAGATTAAGAATGTGCACTAAATAGAGATTCTAGGACTTCCTGGCCTGTCAGTGTAATTTCTGTCACCAGCATCTGTTGATACTTTGTTCCAAGGACCATGAGCTCAGATCCCTTCAAGGACCTGCCAGGTCACAGAAAGGAGGAATGTGTTGGGGTGAGCAACAGGGACAGTGGGGCCTGAGGGAAGCTGGAAAGTGATGGATGCCCAGAGCGGAAGTCATTACATCACTGCACCTGACCAGCCACATATCTCCAGCCCGGGAGTGCTGCTTTCCTGGTTGGTGTGCGAGCCTCTGTCCTCCCGGCTCTCCCTGGACTCATGGTGCCATGGGGTGGCTTCCACTGCCTGTGAGACCACCTGGGTGTATCTTCATTGGAAAAATTGCCTCCCCGCAGCCACCAGAAGTATCCCTATTCACAAATGGCATGCACCAAGTGTTGGAAGCATCCAGGAAAAGCCTCTTCCATTCGCGCCGGTACCACGGTGAATTGAAGGGAGTGAGTTTCCCCTCAGGGGACATCTGGCAATAGCTGGAGACATTTTTGGTTGTTAAAAGTCTTTGGGGACAGGGGTGCTGCTGGCATCTGTTGGGGAGAGGCCAGGGATGATGCTACACATCTTCCAATGTGTGGGATGGCATCCCCAACATGAGAAAGTATCCAACCGCAAACTTCAATTGTGCTGATGATGAAAACCTTGCACCAGTGGGCAGCTGTTTCTCTACTGTCCCCTGTTCAAAAGCTATGAGCCCTGCAGTGGCTGCTGACCTGCTTGGTTCCTAGTTCCACCTCCTCAGACCTACCAGGGATGACGACTAAATCTGTTGCACCAACGGTCACCATATTTTCACTTCTGTTGACCTGGAGTTTCCTCTCCTCCTGGGGTTCCCTCCCCTCCTGGGGTTCCCTCCCCTCCTGGGGTTCCCTCTCCTCCTGGAGTTTCCTCTCCTCTTTTTCTGTACTCCCAGTCTTTGGGGGCCACACTTCCCGGAAGGCTCCGTTCCCATAAGCACCACTACAGCCTTGGCTCACAAAAATCACCCTGGGAATAAAGCAGGCAGAGTTTTCACTGGGTGCTTTTGGGCCAGATCGAAGCTTTAATGTGATGTAAAGGAAAACCAGCCAGACCGCAGAGAAGCTGGGCAACTTGAAAACTTCTCCTTTAGTCCTTCCTCCTACCAGCCATGCCGGGGAGATTACAGAAGTAGACAGCTTGGATAGTGATCGCCGTTATTATCCAAAGCAAAATTTGGTGGTCCTTAAAAATGGAACCCATCTGTGTGTGAGAATAAGCATGGCGGACTTTAACAAGCAGGTGCAGTGCGTCCCCTGAGAGTGCCAGGTTGAAGAAGACAGGATCCCTGCTCTTCAGAAGCTCTTACCTGGAGGAGAACACAGATCCACAAACACACCAGGATTCAAATGTGTTAAGGACAAGTCAGAGATACTTAAAGTGTCATTGAAGAAAGGGATGAATCCCTGGAAGAGTCTTGTGGTGGGCGAGGAAGAGGGAGTCAGCATGGAATCTTAGAACAAAGATTTAAGAGAAATTTCTTTAAAGTTTTTATAAAATGGAAGAAAAGGATTTCATTTCCTTAAAAGATGTTTATATTAAATGCCTACCAAGAGCCACATAATTTTTAATGTGTTTTAAATACAAAGCTAAGCAGGAATGAAAGGTTTCCCTTCTCACTGAGTCCACCTTCCACTGGGAAAGAAGGCAAAGGCCTCCACTCAGATACTGACTGAAGCTCTGAGACAGAAATAAGGGCCTGGGGACAGGCACACGTTACATCAGGCAGCCAGAGAAAAGCTGTGTTGGCGATGAGTATTAAACTGAAATCCATAGGGTGGGAAGGACTGACAGCATAGATGTGGGGAGCCAGTGCCCCCCGGCAGAGGGAGCAGCAGGTGCGAAGGCCTGAGGCAGGAATAAACCAGGCTTCCTAGGAAGAGGATGGAGCCAGCGTGGCCAAGTGCAGCACGCAGGTGCTTGCAGGGAGGGTGGAGACCGTCTCAGGGTGTTGGGGCTTTATTTTAAGTACAATGAGGAGCCATCAGAGAGTTTGGAGCAGGGAAGTAACATGATTTGGTTGTGCTTGTAAAGATCCTATGGCGTCTTTGGTATAAAGAAAGCAGGGAGACAGCAGGACGTCCAAATGAGAGATGATGGCAACCAGGTGATGCTGGATAAAGTCATGGAACGTATTAGTTAGGGTTAGGGTCAGCCGCAAGTCACCCCAAACCCCAGTAAAAACAGTAAAAGCAGTGTTTAAAGGAGATGAATGTTCATTTCTCCCATAGAATTTTAGGTATGCAGTCCAGAGCTGGTAGGGTGCTTCACCGTACAAAAGACCCAGGATTTTCTATCTTGTCCCTTCCCCTTCCCTCCCTTCTCTTCCCTTTTTCTTTTTTCTTTTTTTTTAAGACAGAGCCTCAGTCACTTTGTTGTCCAGACTGGAGGGCAGGCACATGATCTTACCTCACTGCAACCTTTGCCTCCTGGGTTTAAGCAATTCTCCTGCCTCAGCCTCCTGAGTAGTTGGGATTACAGGAGTGCACCACCACACCGAGTTAATTTTTGTATTTTTAGTAGAGATGGGGTTTCACCACATTGACCAGGCTGGTCTTGAACTCATGACCTCAAGTAATCCTGCCCACCTTAGCCTCCCAAAGTGCTGGAACTACAGGCTGCCTTGTTCTTTTCTACTTGAAACTTAAAGAAAAGGGCTATTGGAGAGATGTTGCTGACTTTAGACCCTCTGGCACTACCTGAAAATGGGGCTCATAGAAATGCACCATGGATCTACCATGGGGTCTTAGATGCTTCACTTTCTCAGAATTACCTGGCCGTGGCTGTGGGCTCAGAGATGGCTTTGACATCCCTAGAGAAAGGGCTGCTCACCAGGCACTGTGGCTGCAGACAGGGCAGTGGCCCTCCAGAGGCTGTGCCAGTGTACTTGCTGAGACTGTGGGTGGGTCCAGGAGGCATTCCTTCCCTGCAGCATTGCCAACAGCTGCTCCAGTTCTGTCTCTTGTCTCATCTCTGGTTCTTCCAGGACTTTGGTGAGGAGTGACATGAGGGCCATTCATTCTGGGATGTGCCCAGCCACAAGGCAAAACCTAGAGTCTCCTTGGAAATACGGGGACAATCTCATTTTCCCAGTACGCTTATTTAAAAGCCAAAAAAAAAAAAAATCATTCAAGCCCAAATTGACCACTTTGGAACAAAGTCTGGGATTTTTCTATTTTCCTAAAAGTAATAGATTTTATTTTTAAATAATACAACAAGTCCTACATTGAAAATCAGGTTTAGATATTCCAGTAGGCCACGTAGGGGAATTCTTTGTTTTGAGGGATGAAATTGAAAACCTAATTCTGAACTGTGGGACATTCCACCTAGCAGCCCAGTAGCATGGGATGTGTATTAGTCCCTGTGATGGTGTGGGGGGTTCTGAGCCACTCCCAGAATTCTCACATGAACGGATCATAAAGATGTGAGGGGGATACATGTTTTGTTTTCAAGATCTGCTCAAAAGCCCTGATGGGAAGTCTCCTGGAACTAGATGGTACTTTATTCTGGCCAAAACATCTAATACTTTCTATATAACCCATGGGAATATATGTTTTACAAGAGAGATGAATATTATCTCACAATCTGCCACAATACCTAATATCCATCACATTTCAAAATGAATAAAATTACTGCATAAATCTCAGCATTGACAATTTTCCTCTCTCTCTGGAAATGTTTTTTAATTGAAAGCATTTTAAGGTTTGAGAGAAAATGCACCAGTTATTTCCATTAGATACTTTTTTTTTTTTTTTGTCTTCAACTTTTATTTTAAATTCCCTTGGCTATTGATCCAATCTAACAGTAATATGTACAGTGAAAGTTTACAAATGAGGGTACACAGTTTAAGTATGTGAAATCCAACATGGTGAATATTACCTCCACTCTCTCCTGCAATGGTTGTCAAGAAAGAGTTTCATCCATTAGATACTTTAAGTGTATTTGGTTACTTGGGAATGAAAAAGCTCCTCCTTCAAAGAAAAAAATTCTTTAGGCTTCTGTGACAATTGCATTTGGCAGAACAATGAGCTGGCATTGGCCTTACTGGAGTTTATGGATTGAGTGAACAATAGCACAATCTATGCTATGCAACTTCTCCTCCAAAGGAATTTCTTTTACTAATTTAAGACCAAAGCATTCACTTAGAAAAATCTACATAGGTAGATTTTTTATAGTGAATAGACTTATTCACTAGAATGACAACAGCATGGGAATGATTACCCCCATGATTCATTTACCTACCACTGGGTCCCCCCTACAACATGTGGGAATTCAAGATGAGATTTGGGTGGGGACACAGACAAACTGTATCGGACTATTAGCCATTAGCTTCCTATGTGAGAGACTGTCCTTCAGTTAAAGATTTAACTCTTGTTTTTTTCAGTGGATTGGCCAATAATACATAATTATCCTCAGCCCTGAGGAAATTCAATTCTTGCCACTACCCCAACATTTGCTGTATTTTCTTTCAACCAGACCGGAAGTGTATTTTTCTTTGAAAATTGCAAATTACTCAAGTTGTTAAACTATAGAAGCTATTGAGGTACTATTTTTCCTTCCTACATGAAGATATCGTTCAGGATACACAAAACACTGCCCCTAAGTTAGACACCTCAGTTAAAACTTCAGGTGACAAAATGAGCTCACAATTTTAACTGTTACTGTGATTTTAGCAGTTACTAGTGAAATCACTGTGAATTATTTGCTCTTCCGTAGTTGACAAACAATCACTCCCCATTGTACCGGGGAAAATGTTTTGATTCATAATAACTGCACTTCTGGGCCTATGGAGACTTTAAACCCCATGAGTAAATGAAAAAGAAGAAGAGGGACCTGAGTGCAGTGTTGGTGGAGGTGGTTGTGTTCCTGGAACTGGATGCAGAGACCAGCAAACGCAGCTGAGGAACAGGCAAGTCTAAAACCCCTTCCCTTGTGTTTTCTTCCTCTTTTCACTCTCTTTCTCTTTGACGAAGCACTTCTTCATTGGTTCTTAACACCAAAAATACTTTCAGAGGAACAATTTGAGGATTTCAGTTTAAATATCATCATCAAAATCCTGGCAGATCTCTGAGAGATTCGGAGGACTTAAGATTTACCATCAGAGAGACATGGGTAGACATGCTGGTCTACCAGTTTCACCTGCTAAAATTTATTAGCCATTTTGGCAGGTTTTGCTCCAACTATAAAGTGGAAATTATAAAATATACTTTTCAAAGATTTTTGAAGATTAAGTGAACTAGTATGCGATGTACCAGATATTAGCAGAATTATTTTTGGAGCTTAATAAAAATAAATCAAAAGTGCAGCTGGAAGAAAAATAATAGATATTCCTATTATGTGAAATACTTCCATAAATCAAAAATTAACATCACAATAGAAATATAATTTTTTTGTAAAAGATTTTAAAAAGCACTGAAACTTGAGAAGTTTAAATGAAGATCTAAAACATGATAAAGGTTGCGTTGTAAAAGAAGAGAAAAGAGGTGTTATCCAACAAATAGCACTGGAAAAGCGGCTATTCAGGGAACAAACAGAAATTGTATCCTCTTCTTTCCATTAACTATGTTCCAAAAACCATCCTGATAAATTTAGGGGTAAAAGTAAGAAGAGGAAGCCATAAAAACATAAGAAAAACATGTTAAGTATTTGAGTGGGTCCACGGTACAGCAGGACTATCATACAATAAAATGATACAATCAAAGAGAATGACTGATGGATTTGACGGCATGAAGGTTAAAAGAATTTATATGTCAAAATTCATTAACAAAACTAAATGGCAAATGACAAATGAGAAAAAGACCTGCAACAAACAAAAAACTGAAAGGTTAATGTCCTTAATACACAGATAGCAATCCATAAGAGAGACACTACCATCGCAATGTTTTAAAACAAGGAGACATAGAAAGACAGTTTGCTAAGGAAGAAAATAAGAATGGATCAATATGTGAGAAAGCCATCCTTTTAGTACACAGAAATGGAAATTTAAACAACATGCCATTTAAACGGCATCAGACTGCCAAAGATAAAACACTAGAGGTAGTGCATTGCCCTCGGAGAGAATGCTGCTGTCCCGTTAAGAGTCCTTCTCCCATCTGAGCTGCTGGCTCTGACCCGGAAGGGCATGGGGGCGTCTGTCTCAGGAGGCCACTCTGTGGCCCCTGGTATCCTGCCTGGGCCGCTTCAGGATAAAACATTAAAAAATCTTCAAGTTTCTAAAAATCCTGGAGGCTAAGAGGGACACAGGGGATGGTGGGGTGTAAATGGAGGCTGCGCTCCTAGAAACCACGTTGGCAGGATGTATTCGAACCCTGACATAGTTCATACCTGGCAGGATGTATTCGAACCCTGACATAGTTCATACCTGCAGATCCAGTCCTGCGGTTAGTTCCTCAAGTAGCCTGACTTTCCCAGCTAGTTCTCATCAGCTACCCAAAGAGGAGTAACTCTTGCCCCAACTGCCCAGGCATGACCTCCAGCCCTGCGTGTAGCATCTTCCTCCTGCAATTATTTCTTAAAGACTAAGAAAACCTGCACCAAAGCGGGTAACAGCCACAATTACAGTTACCATGGAGACCAGAATGCCTTCGCTTTCTCCTGTGCTGCAAGCCGCTTGACGGGTCTGGCCCGCCCTGATGCCATAGCCATCCAGAAGACATTGCCCTCCTGCTGGGCACCCCACCTCCCGTGCACGCTGTGCTCCGACCCTGAGCGGCACCAAGGCCTCTGTCTCAGGAGGCCACTCTGTGCCCCTCGAATCCTGCCTGGGCTGTTCGTGTCCTGTGTCTTCTGGATGCCCTCCTGAAAACAGCCATTCTGTTTTGACAGCAGCCTTTCTTCCCATGGGGCTCAAAGTCCACAGGCCAGGTGGTTAGGAGCGATCCTTTTTAAACCATCTACCCATTCTCAGAAATGCAACAGGGAACACACCTCGCTTGTGTTCCCTCAACCCTAATCTCCAGCACTCAGCAGGCTCCATGTAGGCTCAGGCTGAGACCTCCGTTACAAGACCTTGATGTATTGATTACAACGTCAAAAATGCCAGATAAATGACTAACAAGAGAGGAAGGTCTACACCAATGGTAATGAGCACCTATGTGTGTTTCCAATCCCATATTGTCCTCTCTCCATAACCCTCTGCTTCCTTTCTCATGCCCCACTGTTAGCTCTAGGGCCTCGCTGAGGACCTGGCCCACGTGGATATTTATTAAATATTTGCTTACTGCATTAATGAATACATCTATTAGCTGAAACGCTATACGACATTACAAAAGCATTTAAAAATAATGTTTAATAATGGTAGGCAATGCTCAAAATAAAATGTTAACTCTCAAAAGCATAATAAAAACTAGACATATCAATCTAATTTCGTGAAGGAAATTTTAAAAAATCAATGCTTGCAAAGAGAACTGGAAGTGCACACACTGTTGAAGTAATTACGCGTGGTAAATGAAGCTGCAGGCAAAATTCGTGTTTTATTCTTTATAATTTTCTGTATTTGTTTTTTTTTTAACAATAAGCATGTGTTACTTTTATAGTTGGTGGGAATTACATCTATGTTTATGTAAAGCATACTGATTTATCCACAAAGCTTACGAGGTGCACCTGAGGTCACAGGAAAGTGGCAGAATCCCGATCGGGACGTTCTGCAAAGCGCTTTGCCAAGTTTTTCTTCTCTGAGAAGCTGCCTTGTCATCCTCACCAAAAAATCTTCTGTGCTATTTACTTACTGGACCACCACTGGCTCATTGTAGTTCCTTTCATCTACCTAAATGCACCTGATTTGTAAAGATAATCATATGTTCCTTCCAGGTCAACGCTATTAAATGGTATTTTAATGTGGAAGTCATTGTGTTTGCACCGCAATTCAATTCCTATTGTTAATGAATGCCTGGTACAATGCCAGGTGCTGGAAAGCCTGCATGAAGAAATCCTTTCTTGTGTTCCAGAGTTTACAATACAGAAAAAAGCATATTTAGAAAGCAGCTACACATAAAGATCAAGGCATAATTGAGGCATATAATTCTTACCTTTCCGTGGCCCCTTCACGTGGTGTTTGCTTATCCATTATCTTACGATTTTTTTGAGGTTTCCTATAAGGTTATCCACACAATGTGCATACCGCTGTGATTCCTTTTCCATCACCAACTGTTGTACATTAATTGTGCATGAAATATCCCACACATGCTTCGTCATTCTAAGGCCTTTACGTTTTCCCTGGCTCTCCTAGTCTTCCTTCCTTTCTTTGCAATAAATCCCACAGGGTGGACGTCTGAGATGGAGAGGTTTCCTACTCCTGATCATTCTTTCTATTTTGTATTATTTTTTATTTTTTACTTTTTGAATTGGAACGTGCTCATCTTCTAAACACCACTGCCAATGTTTCTGACTTCTGAAAAACTGATTTCCGCTGTTCCCTTGGTGTCAACAGAAAGGGTGCTCTCTCCCACCTTGAGTGTCAACCCTCCCTCCAGGCACTTAAATCCCCAACTCTGCTGGCCTCCCCCTCTTTCCCAGTTGAGTCCAGCTCCTCACAGCGGCACCAGTTGCTTCCTTCTTCCTGCAGCTCTGCAGGTGGAGAGGAAGGCGTTGCGAGCCCAGAGCCCAGGGCTGGTGAGCACACTGCTCTTTGCTGCAGAACCACAGCTGACCAGGAGGGAGAAGCCTCAGGCACTGGCCTTGCTCATGAAGCTGTTTTATTCAGCCTGGGTTTATATAGAGATTGCAGTGCGTTTTGTATCTCCAGGGACCCCCTGCATTCCTAAGCGAAGGATGTACCTACTGCACTTTGTTCATCTACTCACTCCACAGTCCCGCCACCCACGTCTGCTGAACCAGGGATTAAGGAAGGCACAGCTATGGTGGGGAAGGCGGGCTGTGCACAGAAGCAGGCTTAGCCTGCTGTGGCAAATGCTTTCATCAACTCGTCCTTAACATGCTGTGTGTACACAGAATGTCATTCTGTGGAAGATTTGGGAGTTGGCTAAGCTGGACAGGGCCTTAGAGGATGGATAGGAGTTCACCAGGCAGTGAGGAGAAGCATGTCATGGCGGAGGAAAATGAATTTGCAAGTTACGTAAGAGGGACGTAACAGAACCATCAGTGATGCCAGCGGGGTAAGCTCCAACTCATGGGTCTGCCCATTCCTGGGGCACCAGATCCCCTTGCTAGGATGTAGGCCCCACAAGAGCAGAGTCTCCGGTGGCTCTGCAGCGGCACCGCACATGCTAGTGCCCTCTGCAGTGCCTGGTGCACTGGAGGAGCATCAGTCTCTGCGACCCTCACAGCTGGGACACATCAGATCCTTTGGTCTAGGGGTGCCTGGCTGTCTCTTGTCTCTGGAGTTGCCCTTCTACTCCCTGTACCTGGATTTCCCAATTTTTCCTCAATCCTCACTTATCCTTCGAAATGTAATCAGACAGAATCTATGGCCCTCCCAGCTCCCGGCGGGTCAGGATACCCTTCCATCTCTGCCCGTTGTCCCCTTCCATTCCGCCAAAGCTTTGCCTGGTAATTTGTCTCACTGCTCACAAGTTGGGGGTGGGACAGGGTTCTTTATCTTCCATTTTCCCAGGCCTGGCAAAGAGTTGGTCCTCAGAGGATGCCTGGTTAGGTGTTGTAGGTCAGTGATCAGGTGCGACAGACTGGGCCTGGCATGATGGTGGCCACAGGTCAGGATGAGTCCAGAGACAGTCTGACTTCAGCTCAGCCCCCCACATGTGGAATTTCTTGCCCCAGGTCTACCTGTCTCTCAGGAGCCATGATTTCCCTCCTCTGTCATGGATGGGTCTCCTACTTGTTGACATAAAGCTTCCACTTCAGTGGGCAGGGCAGCTTCCCCGAAGTCCCGCCTGCTGCTGGCTTGTTCAGGCCACGTTGATAACACGGGACCACAGGCCGGGAGGTCTACACAGCAGCCGCTATCTCACAGCTCTGAGGCCAGAAGCCCAAGATCAAAGCGTCTGCAGGAATGGTTTCTCCAGAGGCCTCTCTCCTTGGCTCAGATGCCGCCTCTCTCTGTCTTCACATGGTAGCTTGTCTGTGTGTGTCTGTGGCCTAATCTCTTTTTAAAAGGACACCAGTCATGTAGAATTAAGACCCACTCTACAGACCTCATTTTAACATAACTGCTTTAAAGCCTCTGTCTCCAAGTACAGTCATTCCGAGATACTGCAGGCTGGTGCTTCCATATATGAATTTTGGGGGATGTGATTCAGCCCTTAACACCTGCCATTAGTTGTTTTGTTTGTTTTGCCTTTTGAGTTTTCCCCTTCCTTGCTTTGCGGACCTAAGTGAAAGTAATTTCGTTTTGAGTCGAGCCTCCTTGGATCTCACTCTGTTAGATGACCACATCCCGTGTTTGGCCACACGTAGCTATGCTGCTTTTGTTTGGTTCTTTTTTTTTTTTTTTTTTTTTTGAGCCTACAGTTTCTGTTTCCCTCCATCTTTCTGACTCCGTCTCATTGCTTCCTCTCCTCTCAAGGCCCAGGTGAGTTCCCTTCATTTATTTATCTTGGCAGGTGTGACCAGCATCTTCCTTTTATTTCCCCCTTGCCTCTAGCACTTTGCACAGGGCCATCTGCGCCAGTGTTACTCATTATTTAATCTGCCACATCTTTGCCGGGCACCTACTATGTGTCAGGCACTGTGCTGGGGAGGTCCTGGCAACTAAAAGTGAACAAGACTCATGCTGCCCTCCAGGGCCGGGGATTTGGTCACGGGGCTTGGCCCTGTAGCCAAGCACAGGTAAGACTCTCCTACCATGAGCACTTTGCAAGGTTCTCAGATTTTGCTGCAGAGGCCACTGGCACCGGTGTGGCCTGGGATGCTCAGGGAACACACACCTAGTGCATGAGCAGTCCCGAGGAAGAATTCTGGCATCGGCCCTTGATGCAAGGACCACAGGGGTTGCTGAGCACAATAAATGTTGAATGTGGTTTCACTGCCACAACAAATGGGGCAACAATTAATACCATCATTGTATGGCCGCGGTAATGTCTAGCGTAACGTAGAGAGAATGTGATGTGTGTGATGTGGAAGTGTGGCCTTCGAGGATGAGTAGTGGCTCACCAGGTGGCAAAGGGTGGGAAAACTCTGTTAAAATAATATTCTTCTAGGAGAACGAATTAGTAGCAACACATGGTATGGAAGTACACAGCAAGCTTTGGGACCCTGGGGAGGACACAACCGAGTGGAGTCTGGGCAAGTTGGCTGGACAGGGCTGGGAAGGGGACCAGTATGGCAGGTGCTGGGAGGGCTGGGCTCAGATGGCTGTTGGGCATCTCGAGTAGGCGTGTATACCACGCCTGGGTCCAGTCCTGGCTTCTCTACCCCTCCCACATGCTAGAGCTGCTAATAGAGCAAATTTCTAGAAAGAAAAACACCCAGGGTTCCACTTCCGAAAACCCTGACTTAGTCGGTCTGCAGTGGACCCAGGTAGCTGCCCTTGGGTATCCTTTACAGATGATGCTGATAAAAAGCAATAATTGAGCACCACTGAATTACTTTGGCTCCCACTACACGATCCCCATCTGTCCCTCTTTTAACCCTAGTGACACTCACAGAAGATTGGCCCTGAGGGATTGCTGGGCTGTCCTCTATCCACCCCAAGGCTGGATCACCCTCTCTCCCTCCTGTCCTTCCGTCCTGGTGCAGCAAAAAAGAACAGTGGACACGATGAAGAGCCTGCAGATGCCTGACTTGGGTAAGTTTGGGGGCAGATCCCTGCACCCCCTGAAAGGGAGGACATGCAGAGCTTTCCTGTCCCTCTGATGTGAGAACAATGACACGTACCTCAAAGTTCATCTGCGTCCCCTGTCTCTGGTTTTATTCCCTCGGCCCTGAACACTCTGCTTCTTCACCGTGTCTTTTTCCATCGGTATTTACCATAAAACCGAGTCCTCAGCCTCACTGTTCCCCAGCTGTAGCCCGGGAGGAATGTTTACTTTGCCTTGATATGGGTCAGGTACCGTCGCTCCCGGTCACTTTGAAGGCCGGTTTACCTGCAAGCTCTGCACACCGTCATCTCCACATGCTCAGCTCCTCCTGTGGTGGAACTGCCCTTCCTCCTCCTCCCCAGCTGCTGTGGGTATGATGTGCAGCACATTTGATCAACAACTGCCATGAGAAAGAGCTGAATAAACCATGTTTTAAAAATGGAGAAACTGAATCAGTCTATCCAATAGATTGACCCAAGAACACACAGGAAGATATTCTCCCTGTTTCCTAGTTTGGGGCTCCCAGAGATAATTCAAAATTTTTCTGTTTGATTTATGAGCAGTTTTCTAGAGGATATTAGTCACTGGCACTGTTGCCGAAATAGAAATCATGGCAGGGGATGGGGAGGGATGCTGATATTTGTTTTTTCCATTATTTGAGAGTGTTCCTATTACGAGTGGCGCACTGGAGAACAGGGGAGGTGGCAACAGACCCAGATGCCCAGAGTCGATTTAGTCACAACTGAGTTAGGAGACAGCCCCAGCCAGCCCAGAGGGTGCCTGGCATCCTGGTGGTCCCTGCAGAGCTCCAAGAAAAGAGAGCAGGGATCTGATGTGCTGTTAGCTCATGCACCTGACACAGGATCACTGGGTTAGACTCCCCCATTCCTGGTGGGAGCAGCATCATCCTGTTGGAGGTGATGCATCTGGAACCACACATTTTAGCACATCTGGAGAGTGGAGAAAAAATAACCCAGAAGCAAAGCATTGCTAAATGTCAGCTGTTTATTGACTTTCCTCTTTAGAAGCAAAATACTAAGCAAAACAGGGAGTTCAGCCTATAAGCCCTCCCCTGATGGCTGAGGGGGTGGAAGAGTGGCCCAGTCTCAGAATGTGTGTCACCTGGGCCAGTGAGCGTTTCCTGAGAGCTCTTCTTCCCCACGCGAGCAATGCTGCAGAATCCTGCTGTAATGAACTCACTGCTATTGTTACACTAAACACCAACAGTACGGGTTATTTTAATGGACATATTGCTTTACACTGAGCATTCACCATCTGTTCAGTCCCTAATTTTGAATGCAAAAAGAACATATTTCACAATTACATCTGTAAGTAATGATATAAGTAATTTAAATGCATGTATATGTTCACACAATGCAGTAGACAGCTGGGATTTTTTTTTCCCTCCACTCTTATGTTTCAGGCACAAATCAAGGGAAAATATTCACTTGTTCCTTACAGAGCGCATTTTCCCATTTATGTGAAGTTGTTTTTGCAGGAAACAAGGTTTTCCACCCTAACCGTACCTGGGAGTTCAAGGCAAGCTCAATAAATGAGATCACAAAGTCATTTTTACAATGCTTGCCTTGTCTTCATCCAAATCCCACCCCCTGGCTTGAATGACAGCTTGGCAGATGCGAAGCATTAGATCCATCAGTTTCAATAGATGCTCAAGAGGGGCTGGGGCGGCCTGCATGGCCAGCAGTTCTCTCAGCCCCTCCCATGGAGACAAGAACGCCAAAAGTGCACCCATATAAGGAGGAACCTGAGGGTGACTAGCATGCCCACTGGAAGGGACACCCCAGGCAGAGGGATGACAATAATATGGTGCCAAAGACAGCCACATTGCTGGGCACAGTCAAGGGAATGAGCACTTGCTGCGGGAGAGGGGAAGAGGTTGGTGCAGGGGAGAAAGACGCTTACACTGATGAGGGAACTTTGCACCCGGAACCTGGACAGTTGGAGGCTCCATGGCCCACTGAGTGCCACGTCCCTGGGCCCAAGCTCAAAGGCTGAGTCTGGAGAATGATGCCCACTGTGTGCATAGTGTAATGTAACTAGCGCTCATGCAGGATGCGGGGTGACTTCACCGGGGCATCTGCCAGATGGAAACTCTGCTACCTACTTTTCTCTTTTGAAAACTCAGTCCTTGAATACCGACCTGCTACAGAGAGCACAAACTATGCTTGTGTTTTTGAAAGAAATTTTTTAACCCACTTTTAACACAAATTAAACAAAAAATTTGCTTTGAGATGTCCCATGACCCTGTGTGAGATAGAATTGTTTAAAGGCTTTGTGTTGTCCACGTTCTCAGCTAGAAGTGGAGGAACTTATAAATCCTCCAGTGTGACATCGTTGCTCTTTTATATCTACAGACTCCATATTTATGGTGCCTGCTTTTCTTTTGCAGCTGTGCCATCGCTTACAGGAGTGGATTTGCATGGGGACTGATGTTACCATGCCCAAGGGCTCCCTATAGAGATACTTCCTGAGCTTGCGGTAGTTTTGATTTTTTAACTGCTTTTAGGCAATGCATTTATTATGTTTTTCCTCAGACAAATGTGCTAGCTTGAACTGACGGAAGGTTTATTTTGGAACATTATTAACAGCTTAGAAATTGGAGGTGCTGTGCGAAGAGACGAAAGTGTATGAAGGATTCTGAATGGTGTGTGTTCACTGACTTGCTTACAATGACCCAGGAGAAAGGTTAGCTGTGTTGGCCCCAATATAATAGATGTTACTGTGGGCACACTTTTCAGTAAAAACTATTTACAATTTTTGACTATTAAAAACCTTCCTAATTTACCCCAATATTAATATATTCAACTCTGAATTTACTCTTAATTTAGCATTCATTCTAAATTTGATCAAAATTGTCAATGAACTACATCTCCAAAGAAATTGAATTTACTCTCTAATTACACAGTGCATATAAATGGGTTAAAAAAACAGTCATGAAAAGTGAAAATGAAACTTGCAAAGGTATTTTTAAATCAGGCTGTCGTTCAGTGTACAGACAGCTTGCTGTGAGTTTTCCACTCACGGGTCTTTCAGGAATGTTAGAGCAATGCTGCAACAAGACTCCACCAAATTCTTAGCGTGTGGCTGGGAGATGGATGGATGGACATGTGTCTGGCACCAGCCCTGCTGGGTTTTTGATCAGTTGGTGAGGCTGTGGAAGTGTAGGCTCATGCACCAGATTCCTGACAGTGCTTCACCCCTATGCCTCAGTTTTCCGAGCTGCAGAATGGGGACAAATAACACCACCAGCCTGAGACATAGCAGGTGCTTAGAGAAATCGCTTCACAGGAACCGGCGTGCTACAGCCATACAAGCCGTCACACACGGGCGAGGCTGCCACTGCTTGTGTCGAGGAACCATTTGCCTCTTCATCCCTATTTCAAGATCAACATTTTAAGGACTTCCTATTGAATCCAAATTTTGTCCTTTCCCTCAGACACAAAGAGGAAAAAATGCCGTGACTCATATGATCTGTCCTGCAGCTGGTGTCTCCGACACGAAACATGGGAATTCCATCTGCTTGAATGAGCTGTTGAAATGCAGGGCCCATATGCCCCAGACCCAGGGGAGGGCATCATGAGTTTGCACAGGACAATTCTACGGGTTGAGAAATGTGGACACCATGGCCAGCAGGCTGTAGTTGTCACTCAACATTTGCCAGTCTGAAAAAATAAAAGGGCAAAGGCAATGTGATCAAATTAAGAGAATGAGTGAAGCAACAGATGTAAAGGAAAGTGGAAGAAAGACATGGAACACATTTCCTCTAGATATTTTAGATGAAAAAAGTTTCTAAGTCCTCCTGAAACATGTCAGATTCTCCGTACTCAAGTCAGGTCCCGGAAAACCTAACACTGACCATCTAGCAGGTTTTGCAGAATGGGAGAATGTCCTTCCAGATGCAACTGAGGGCAAACATCAAGTTAGGCCTTGGAGCGTCATGTTTTCCATTGTGGAAATGATACTCAGGTATTTTCAGCAAAGTGAACACGTTAAGCAGGCATCTATGTCAGTTTGATTGTGACGAGTTTGCCAGTTTGTGAAGAAGGTAAGCCGTCAACATCAACATGACTCCTTCAAAGCAAATGCTTGCCTGGTAGTTAAATAATTAATTTGGAAGTGATGTCATATCTGGAGTATTTAAAGTTCTGGGCATGAGTTACATTCTCTCTCTTGTAATGCTGAACTGGAATCTTTTGTTTGTTTGTTTTCGATTCTAAAACATAAGAGGAAGGTGAAAGAATTTTCTAAGGCATTGGAAGAGCCAAATCCTAGAAATCCTTACCCACCTACCCCCATGCCCTCCACAACACCCACATGGCTGGCTTGAGGCCATGATGATAGCAAACAGATAGAGTTGACCCAGACATTCTAGCCTTCTGGCCTTTTAAACCAGTGACAACAGAGGGCTTCGAGCAGGGGAAGTGTGAGTCCCTGTAGAGCACAGAGCAGCTGTGCCTCTAACCCAGCTCCCTGCCTGCTTAGGGGGTGGTGTCAGAGATCATGTTGAAGTCGGTGAAAATGATAGATGAACTGTGGGAGGGAGAGCCTGCCGAAGAATGGTACTGAAGGGGCCTTGAAATCAGATGTGCAGAGAGGGGTGAAGGCAACGAAACACAACAAAAGTAATAGACTTAGTAAATACGGGCACTGGAAGCACGCACAGAAGCAGGCAGAGACCTTCACCAACCCAATCGCCTGGAGCCGGCATGGAGGAGGGTGCGGAGCAGACGCCATGTGCCAGATGCAACCTCACTGCTGAAATGGGATTCCCTCCCAGGGACCGGGTGAACTGTGTGGCCGCCTGAGTTTACTAATTAAGCAGCCCTTAAGAGCACCTACATTAAATAGTGGATTTCCATATGGAGCTCTGGAGCTGCCTGCCGTGGGCCAGCTTCACATCTCCCGGGGACACATCCATTAGCTTTCCTATGGCAAACTGAGGCATTCATGGGGCAGGATATGAAATGTGACACATCTTCCAACCTGCAACCCCTGCCACATCTGTGCTGACTTAAGCACGCTTGTTTTAGGAACGAAGAGGACCATGTGAATGATGAGCTTAAGGAATTCAGTAAAGATCTGTAAACAGAATTCTAGTCTATTTTTCCTACATAGACATGTATTCAGATCAGACATAATGATAATTTCATGCACCTAAAGGGGACAGAATGGTGCTGACTTGATGGTATCTGTCTTTTGATGGGAATATCCACTGGAATTTTAATAAGGAATGATTAAAATGATTTCCTCATATCTCACAGACCACAGGTTCTCACAGTTTCATACTAACCTCTGATGATCTACACTCTTGTAGATACATTGTATTCCATAATTTGAATATTGGTAAAAGACAGAAAAAATGGAATCAATAAAGTTTAAAAATAATTTTGTTGAATAGTCAGTGGGTCAGTGCTATTTACAATAGAAAATGGAGCAAACCCTTTTCCTTTCCTTTCCTTTTCTTTCCTTCTTTCCTTTTTTTTTTTTTTTTCCTTTTTGGAGACAGGGTCTCTCTGTCTCCCAGGCTGGAGTGCAGAGGTTCCATCTTGGCTCACTGCAGCCTCCACCTCTCAGGCTCAAGCAGTCCTCCCATCTCAGCCTCCCGTGTAGCTGAGACTACAGACATACACCACCATGCTTGGCTAATTTTTAATTTTTTTTGTAGAAATGGGGTTTTGCCATGTTACCAAGGCTGGTTTCAAACTCCTGAGCTCAAGGGATCTAGCTACCTCGGACTCCCATAGTGCTGGGATTACAGGTGTGAGCCCACAGAGTAAACTATTTCAAATGTTCATGTTTTAGTGCATGGTATGAGACACAGATAATTTTACCTTTATTTTAGGGTTTGGCCAAAAAATAGGTTCATATAATGTAATCATCATTCAAAAATGCAGGTACTGAGCATTGCCAAATGCAAAAGAATCTGGTCCCTGCCTTCAAGAAGTTAATGATGAAATTGATGTGAATGAGTGTGTGTGAGTGCACGGAACTTGCTTGGAGATTTGAATTTCTCTAGTTAGTGTTGAGAGATACGAAACACAGGAATCTTACTGCTGAACCCAAATATGACAAAATGACACTAGCAGGAAATAGAAAAGAAACAGATTGTTCCTGCCACACTGAGAAAAGCAAATGACACAATTAGGGAATTATGGGTAAGGAGGAAAGGGATTTCAGATAATTCACATTTTTAGTGATAGAAAGACAGATGACATTTTTTCCCAAGCCCGGCCCTGTGGCGAGCTCCCGTCTTGATCTTGGAGAAGGGCTTCTTGGAAAGGGCCTTTGATTTTGTCTGTTGAGAGTCCTTAGCGTTAGGTGCACTCTTGGTTGTGGGGGTGAAAGCAGTCCTTGTGTTTGCTTGTTCTCTGATGAACAGCTGGATATCAGAAGATTGTGATCAGGTTGTGAATATTATATTTGTATTTAAAAAAATTCCCTAGCTTCGGCTTAGCCTTAAGATTAAAACACGCCCAAAACCCAACATCCTGAAGAAAAAGCATCAAGCATGCCTGTCCTTTATAATGTTGTATTATGTAGATATAACATTATATTTGTGTACACATATGTACACACACATATATACCATTGTATTTATGTGTATATATGTGCATATATATACCATTATATTTGTCATATGTATGCATGTATATGTATATATCCGATTATATTACCATTTTAAAAACAGATTTGCTGTATGATTTTTTGCTGCAATTGTAGTTTTGTGTGCTTTTCTGAACGTGTGTTCTGGGGGTATTCTCTGTACTGTGAAGTGGCAGCAAGCTGCACACGAAGGGCCTGCATGCAACGGGCCTGGTCAGCTGTGCACATTTCATCAGCTTGCTCCTCCCTCCAAGCCAGGGAGGCAGGCAGCATTTGTACAGTCATTTTTATAGCTAAGGAAACTAAGGCCCGGAAATCTTAAGCAACGCCTCCAAGTTGAGAGTGGAATCCAGGTTTTCTGGCCCCATAGCCTGTGCTCATCATCTGAGATGGCTCTTGATGTGGGTCTCTGCCTGCCATTGTGGACTTTGGAGATACTTTTCCCTTGGTGGGTCTGAGAACTATTGTTTTTTGGTGACCTGGCCAAGCAAACATAAAAGACATTTTCTTGTTATGATTTGGGCTTTTAAAGGATGCATTTAGGGGTTTTGTTTATTGTCTTATCTGTTCCTGTTCTGTGTTAATATTGGCTCAAAACATTTCAAAGCAACAGACAAAACAAATGATTCAAACCCGAAATAAGATACATTTCTCATATTCTGGTTGTAATAACCATTTAAATAACATAAGCTCTGCCTGGGCAGGGTTTGCTTGCTTTGTTCACAGGTACATCCCATTGCCAGGACACCTGGCTCACGGCCAGCCAGCAGCAAGCACTTGGGGAAGGGATGTGGGATACCAGCTCACAATGCTCACCACATCAGGCGATGCTTAGGGGACGCTTCTTATCGCAATAAGTGTTGCCTTGTAAGAAGCAGGGTGTCCAGATAGGCTGTCTCAGCCTTCCTCCAATTTTCAAACCTCTAAAAACCCTAATGGACCAGATGCTCCTCTTCCATCCAATACATGCCCTTAAAATACTTAATTTTAGCATACTGCCATTATTTCCCAGTGCCCCCTTATACTCCCTTCTGAGAGGGTCTCAGTCAGGCAGGAAAGACCCCAGAAAAGAATGAAGATCCGTGTTCATCAGAGTTTGGGTGGCCCCTCCCCTTCTCCAGGTCTCTGGGTCCTAGGTAGGATGTGGGGTTGGGATGGCAGTGCACACTTTCAGCGGGTTGAATGAAAGTCTTGTTAGAATAGATGCTGGACCCACATCAGGGGCTTCAGTCTGGGGAAACTGTGGCTCTGGCGAACTGAGAGGGTACAGAGTGAGGCCCAGGAGAAGGAAATGGCTGTGGCTTAGCATTGCTTCTGGCCACCAGGCCCGAAAGCAAGCAGAGAAATGCCAAGGTTCCATCCCACGTAGGTTGTCCCATCTCTGCTGGGGAAGCAAAGGATGGTCAGGGAATAAAGTTTGCTTCATGGACATTTGGCAAGAAGAAGATGTCACATGATCACATTTCCCAAAATGAATCTTAGCAGTAGGAGCCTGGAAAAAGCATGGAGTTACCAGAAACAAATGGCATTGGGGTCAACGACAAGGACCCAAGTGTTGTCAGCACTACGACTTGCTCTGCCCAAGTCACAGAGCCATCCGCTGCCCGCATGGGGCCTGCCCCCTGCCACGAAGTCAGAAAAGAGGGCCCGCAAGGAGGAGTGGCTTCATGGCATGGCTTTTAACAGAGAAACGATGTTTTCACTCTCTTTGCAGTTTACAAACTAGAAACAAAACTACAGATAAGACACAAGCTAAAATAAACACTTTTTGTTATTCACTATGAAAGCCATGAGAAAAAAAACATAGGATTAAAGGCAAAAAGGTAAGCAAAGTATTTATGGGGGAAAAGTCAATTTAATTAAGATAGAATACAATATGGTAATCACTTTTAGGTGTAGAATTTTATGACTTTTGATGAATGTGTAGAATTTCCAAATCTTTCTGCTCTACCCCAAGACCCTGGCATCTGCTGGTCTGATTCCTGTCCCTATAGTTTTATGTCTCTCTGTATGTCACATAAATTAAATAAGATCACACAATATACAGCTATTTGTGTCTGGCTATTTTCACTGAGCATAATGCTTTGAGGTTCATTCCTTTGGGTTTGTTGTTTTTCATTGCTAAGTAGTATTCATTGTTCCAAAAATTCTTCATCATTTACCTCTACATGGGCATTCTGGATTATTTCCAGTTTTTTGTAACTATAAATGAAGTGGCTATAAACGTTCATATATAGGATGGATGCTTTTATTTTTCTTGGGCAAATATCCAAGAATAAGATTGTTAAGTTGTAGGGGAAGTGTATGCTTAACTTTTAAAAGTGTGCAAACTGATGTCTGCAGACACTATACCATTTTGACTCCCCCCAGGTGTGTGTGAGACTTTGGGTTGCTCCACTTCCCCAACAACACTTGGTAGGGTCGGTTTTAGATGGTCTAATGAGGATGCATAGCAGCATCTTGTTAAGATTTTAAGTCTCGTTTTGCTGATGACCAGCACTGCTAAACATCTTTCATGCACATATTTGCCATCTGTATATCTTTTTTGGCAAAGTGTCTACATCTTTTGCATTATTTTAAATAGTAGGCTTCCCTATTGATTTTTGAGGTTTTACATTTTTTAGTATATTCTAGATATGAAACTTTTATTGGTTATGTAATTCGATATATTTTATCCAAATCTGTGGCTTGCCATTTAATTCTCTAAACAATGCATTTCAAAGACCAAAAGTTCTTAATCTCAATTAGCCCAGCCTACAATTCTTTTTTTCTTTTATGGATCATACTCTTACCCAAAGGGCTCAAATAGATTTTCTCCTTTTTCAAAATTTAATAATTTTAGGTTTAATGTTTAAGTCCATGATCTATTTTGAGTTTAATTTTGTCCAAGGTCTGAAAAAGCACTTCTTTCCCCCATATGGCTCTTCAGTTTTCCAGCATCATTTGTTAACAAAATCCATTTTTTCTGAATTTCCTTGTTCCTTGGTCAAAAATAGGTTCACCAGAATGTGTCTATCCATTTTGGACTCTCTATTCTGTTCCATTGATCTATTTTTCTATCTTGATGCCAATATCACACTATTTAGATTATTGTAGCTTTAGAACAATCTTGAAATCAGGTAGTGTAAGGTTTCCAATATTAAAATTTAGAAATCATTTGTTAATTTCTACAAAACGCTGCTGGTATTTTGATTGATAATGGTGGGTTTCTTCTTTTGTTGACACCTTCTTTTTCTCAGCAGCATCATGGATTTCACTGTACCTATCTTGCACGTCTTTGTCAGACTCATTCTTCAGTACAGGATATTTCATATTTTTATGTTACTGTAAATGGATTTTAAAAGATTTGAATTCTCCGCACATATTGCTAGCATACAGAAATGCAGTTTTTTGTGTATTTATTTGGAATCCTTCAATTGAGCTAAACTGACTTATTAGCTCTATTGGGTTTTTTAATTTTAATTTTTTAGATACTATGGGATTTTCCATATTTACTATCATTTCACCTGCAAATAAAGTCAGTCTTAATTCTTCCTTCCAATCTGGATGCCTTGTATTTCTCTTCCTTGCTTTCTGAGTATAGCTTCCAATACAATGTTGAATAGAATAGTAAGTATCTTTACCTTGTTACTGATCTTAAGGGGAAGACATTCTATCTTTTAACATTTTTAGGTCTATTGTTAGCTGTACTTTTAAAAATAGATGTGATTTATCAGTTCAAGGAATTTCTCATTTATTTCTAGTTTTTTTTTTTTTTTTTTTTTTTTTTTAATGCACCAGAATTAGTCTCTTTGTAAATGTTTGTATGCACTAGAAAATAATGTGTATTTTACTCTGGCTAATGATAAATCAATTTAGTATATGGTGTTGGCCAAGTCTGTTATAAACTTAACTGATTTTTGCTTCAGTTGTTCTATTAATTAATGAGAGAGGGGCATTGAAACCTCCAATTATAATTGTAGACTTACCGATTTCTCCTTGTAGTTCTATTCGTGTTTGCTTCTTGTATTTGAAGTTCCATTGTTTGATGTGTAAACATTTAGGATTGTTACGTACTTTTTTTGTGTGCAAGTATTAACAACAGAATAGACCAAGTTGAGGAAAGAATCTCAGAGCTTGAAATTTGGCTCTCAGAAATAAGGCAGTCAGACAAAAATAAATAAAACTGCTTTTTAAGACTCATTGTACTAGATTAGCTACACTTGGATGATAGTCCTGTCCTTTTTTTTTTTTTCTTATTTTTTGTACTTTAGGTTCTGGGGTACATATGTGGATCATGCAGGATTGTTACATAGGTACATACATGGCAATGCGGCTTGCTGCCTCCATCCCTGACACCTATATCTGGAATTTCTCCCCATGTTATCCCTCCCCAACCTTTTCTCCTTTAATATTATGAACAAACTATCCCTAAAAAAATCTTGATTTTGAAATTGTCCTTGTCTGATATTAATATAGCCACTCAAGCTTTGTAAAAATGAAGGTTTTTATGATGTATACTTCTCCATTGTTAAAACTTTCATCTAATTTGTGTCTTTGTATTTAAATTGGGTTTTTTGTTGCCAGAATATATAGCTGGATATGACTTCTAAAAAAAAAAATTGGTATGACAATCTCTGTCTTTTAATTGAAGTGTTTATATAATTTACGTTTAATATAATTTCAGTATGGTTGGGCTTAAATCTACCATTTTAGTATTTGTTTTCTATTGTGCCATCCAGTTTTTGTTATCCTTTTTGTCTTTTTATGCTTTCTTTTGAATAATCTGAGCATTTTTATAATTCAATTTTGTCTCTTTTGTTGGTTTATTAGTTAGAAAACTTTGTTAGCTTTAATGGTTGCTATAGGATTTATGGTATCCAACTTTAATTTATAAGAGTCTACCTCAAATGATATTTTACCATTTCTTATACAGAATAAGAAACAGGAATATAGAATTTTGTTTCTTTCTAGTCTTGTGCTAATGTTGTCATGGTTTTTATTTCTACATGTTATATAGCCCTAGCTACATTATTACTTTTGCTTTTAAAAGTCAATTAGCTTTTAAGAATTTTTTTTTTCTTACATTTACTCACATAGTGACCATTTCCAGTGGTCTTCATCTTTTGTGTTTATCAGTGATTCCCAACTAAAGCAGTTTTTTTTCTTTGCAAGAGGAAATTGGCCATGTGTGAAGACTTTGATCCTCACAACTACGGAGGGGGGAGAGTTACCAGAATCAAATTGGTGGAGGGAAGAAATCCTGCAGAATGTCCTCCAGTACATAGGAATCCTCCCACAACAAAAAATTATCTCCCTGAAGTGTGAGTAGTGCTATAATTGAGCAACCTTAGAATAGGTCCAGAATTACTATCTGGGATCATTTTCCTTCTCCTTGAAGGACTGACTTTAACATTCATCGTAGTGTAGTTGAGCTGGTGATTTCTTCAGCTTAGATGTATCTGCAAAAGTATTTGTTTCATTGATGTTTTTGAAAGCTATTTTTATTGGTACATATTCTACATCGTCAGTTTGTTCATTTATTTACTTTTCTTATTTTCCCTCCAACTTTTGTACTTAAAGATGTTTCTCCACTGTCTTCTGACTTGCATTGTTTTTGAATAGAAGTTTGGGGTTACTTATCCTTGTCCTTCTGTGTGCTAAAGTTGACCACATCTCTCTGATGCGCTTTTCATTTTTTAAAATTCTGTTTTCTCTATGTATTTATTTCTGTGCCTTCAAACTCACTCTTCTTTTCTTCTGAAATGTCTAATATTCCGTTAATCCAATTCCATGCATTTTTAATCTCAGACACTGTAGTTCTAATTTCTAGAAGTTTTCTTTGGGATTTTATTACATTTGCAATGTCTTCACTTAATCTGCTCAATCTATTCCTAGCTTCTTAGATATGTATAATATAGTTTTACTTACTGTTTTGATGTCCTTATTAACAAATGTTCTATTTATTTGTGTCATTTCTGAGTCAGTTTCGATTAAGAAAAATTTCATCTTAATATTAGACATTAAATGTTGCAGAGCTGGCCTTTTTGATGGATACAATATATTTTGAATTTTGCTGTGTTGGGTGCTGAATATTTTTGAAAATCTACAAACATTCTTGAACTTTGTTCTCATGCAGTAAAATTTGTTGGAAAGTCTGTTACCTGCCTCTTTTGCTTTTTAGTATTGGTAGGTAGGCCTAAGATAGCATTTATTCTGTTTTTCCCAATACTGATGAAAACAAATTCACTGAGCACTCTGTCAATAGTCACCTGAAATCATAGATGCCAGAAGGAAATGGAATAAAAATTTTCAACTGCTGAAAGAAAAGGACTGTTAACCTAGAATTCTATATACAGAAAAACCATCTTTTAAGAATAATGGAGAAATAAGGACATTCTCAGAGAACAGAAAAACTAAAAGAGGCTGTTGGTAGCAGACCTATCCTTAAAGACTCACCAAGGGAAGTTCTTCAAATAGAAAGAACAATAAAATAAAAAGTCTTGGATAATGCAGAAGGAGGAAGGAACAATGGAGGAGCAGAAAGATAAATACATATGGTGGACTATTTGGTTCTCAAGGCTTTTATAAATCATTTTTTATGATTAAAACAAGTATTTTAACATCATCTGATACTCAAGACAATTATCTATTAAATAAAAGGCCAAAGGGATCTAAATGGAGATAAGGATTTCAGACTTAAAGTGGTAAGATATTGACACACTAGGTCATGTCAACTGATATATGTATATTTTAATACCCAGAGCATTACTCTGAAAACTATACAAAAAGATAGTTGTAAAAACTCTATACATAAACCAAGAAAGATTTGTAAAAATATGTTTAAATAGCTCAAAGGAAGTCAAGAACAAAGAAAAAGAGGAGCAAAAAATTGAGAAAACAAACACATATAAACATGGTAGACTTTAACACTAACATACAATTACCTTAAGTATATGGACTTAATATACTAGTCAAAATGCAGAGATGGCAGAATGGATGTAGCATGTTATTCAAGGCTAGTAAGCAGTTGAAAATCAATCAAGGTATTCTACCATAAGAACACACTAAAGAAGAAAAACTATATGATCACATTAATTGATATAAAAAAGCATCAAATTGTCAAAAATCTGACACCATTAAAGACTTAAAATATATCCTCAGCAAGTGAGGAATAGAAAGGGCTTATTTCAACTTGATAAAGAATATTTATTTTAAAAACTATAGCTAACATCATAGTTAATGGTGACTTAAAGCTTTCCTCCTAAGATCAGAAATAAAGTAAGGATGTTACTCTCACCAACTGTATTCAGCCTAGTAATTGCAATTCTATCCACTGCAAAAAGATAAGAAAATAGACTGAAAGCACACAGGTTTATATGAAAGAAATTAAAATTTCCTGGTTTGCAGATGACATGATTACATAGAAAATCTCAAGGAATTTATACATACAAAAAAAAAACCCTTATGTAACTAATAAGTGAGTTCAGTGAACTTGGACACAAATTCAACAAGAATTTCTATATATCAGCAATGAATGTGGAAACCAAAATTTAAAACACAATACTATTTATTATTGCCCTTGAACAAAATAAAATATATCCTAAAGTATCCCCTTTACCAATTATATACAGAATCTGTATGCTCTACATTAAAAAATGCTGATTAAAGAAATCAAAGAAGATATAAACAAATGGAAAACCAAACCATATTGATAAATTAGAAGAATCAACATAGTAAAGATCTCAGTTCTCCCCATATTGATCACAGGTTTAATGCAGCTCCTTTCAAAATCTCTCCAGGGTTTTCTTTTTTTAATGTAGATATGGATAAAACTTATTTTAAAATTCATGTGAAGAGGCACAGGCTCTAGAATGGAGAAAATAATATTGATGACAAAGGATAAAGTAGGAGGAATAACTCTACCTGATATCAGGGCTTACTATATAGCTACATGATCTAGACAGTGTGGCCCTGGTGGAAGGCTAGATACATAGACGCTCAGAATAGAAAACCCAGAAATAGAACTCCACACATATGCTCAACTTATTTTTGAAAAAGGTGAAAAAAGCAATTTAAGGGAGGAAGGATGAACTTCTCAATACAGGGTGCTTGAACAATTAAACAGAGATAAGAGAGGGAGGGAGAGGGAGAGAGAAAGGGAGAAAGGACCTGACCCGTGTTCCACACTTTATGCAAAAAATTAACTCAGAATGAATGAATGATAGACTGACATATAATGCATAAAATTAAAGAAGTTTTAGAAAAAAAATGAATAAAACCTTTGGAATGTAGGGATAAGCAGAGTTCTTAAACTTGAAACCAAAAGTCCAATTCATAAAAAAAGAGTTAATTGGCCCTCATTAAAATAAAAAATATTTGTTTTTCAAAAGCTCCTGTAAAGAAAATGAAAAAATATCCTGTAAATCATTAGAAAACATTTGCAAATCACATACTCAAAAAAAGGAAGAGTATCTAGAATATATAAAAAACTCACACTCAAAATTCAAAAAATAAACAATCCAATTAGAAAATGAACAAAATATGTGAACAGACATTCACTGAAGAGGATATACAATGTGCGGACAATAAACACATGAAAACATGTTCAACATTATTAGCTAATAGATAAATGCAAATGAAAACTGCATTGAGCTATTACTATATGTCTATTAGAAAGGCGAACATAAAATAGTGACAATATCAATGGCTGGTGAGAATGGGGATCAATCATACATTGATGGTGGGAATTTGAAATGGTGCAGCCCCTCTGGAAAAGAGTTTTGCAGGTTTTAAATAAAGTTAAACTTGCAATTACCAAACAACTCAGCAATTGCACTATTCAGCTGTGAACCCATAGAAATGAAAACAAGTTCGCAGAAAAACCTGCACATGAATGTTAATACTCCTTTTTTTCTTTTTTAACTAGCCCCAAACTGGAAACAACCTGGCCATCTTTCAACAGGTATGTGGTTAAATAAATCATGGAATACCACTCTGCAATAAAAGGAATTAAGTATTGATATACATAAGAACTTGGGTGAATTTCTAGTTATACATTTATAATTATGAATTTGTAATTATACTTAGTAAAAAAAGGCAATTCATCTATAGAAGATTTTTAAATGACAACATTTCAGAATGGATAAATGATTAGTGGTTTTCTGGGGTTAGATGTGGCAGGGGAGAAGCTGGAGGGAGGAGGTTATGGTGATTAAATGGTAACACAAGAATCCTTGTGATGACAGAATGTTCAGTATCTTAACTGTAGTGGTAGAAACCTATACATAGAGTGAATTTTGGAGAGCTAAATTTCACACCTATGAATGAGTACAAGTAACATTGGCCCAGTATGCAGTAATTTGTTATGGCAGCAATAGGAAGAAAAACAACAACACAATGCTGTATGAGTCAACACGAAGCAAAAAACAGGCAGGATGATCTGATGGAAATCACAGTGGTGATATGTATGTGGTGGGCAGGGAGAAACTGAGATCTGGTGTGATAGAAATGTTTCATATCCTGATGAAGCCTTGGGTTACTTAGATATATGCATTTGTCAAAACTTATCAAGCTTAAGTAAGATCTATGCATTCTAGAAAATGTAAATTATACTTCAGTAAAAAAAAAATGTAACCGATTATAATCTAAAAATTGAATTAAATTTTCTGAATCTTTTGTAGCTAAATGAGGTCTGGTAGAATAATTTCTCTAACTCTTAATGGATATTGAAATCAAATTTAAATGCTTTTACTCCATTGTTAATATTTGTATAATATTTTCATAGTACCAAACTATTACACTGTATATGAGAAATAGATGGTGGTAAGGACTGAACACTCACTTGCATTTGAATTACAGTTCTTTGGCTTGTTGGTTCTTGGTTTTCAGCAAGTTACTTAGTCTCAGTTTTTGCCTTGACCAAAGGGGATATGAGTGTTGCCTTTGCAAACTTACTTCGTGAGGATAAATGAGAATGTGTATAAAGCACTTAGTATATAGTGAGTGTTCAATAAGATTGATGACTCTTGTTATTTCAAATCACAAATATTTGTGGTATTATTTATGTTATGACATACAAAATTAATCTTAATCTAATAGAAATCTAATGGAAAACAATAGGTGAATAAAAATTCTTGTTGTTAAGATTGTATTTGCTCCTCATCTTAAGATGCCATCTAATAGTGGGGATGTCTTGTGATCAACTATCAATATTTCCATAGTCAATGAGATTCCTACTCAATCCATTTTTGCACTGCAAGTAGTAATAAAACCAGAGTGTCAGATGAGATGCTTACATGAATCACAGAGTAAAAACTGGGAATGTTCAAGGAAACCACAAAACCACTGCTAGAAACAACAGCACGTGCAGCAGGACCCCAAAAGAAGCCAGGCAAATGTCCGCCACTGCTAGTCAGCCACTTGGTAGGATCAGTTGTGATGATCTCAAGCAAAACCTCTTATGTGTGAAAGAAGGAGCTGGCTTTTGCTGGTTGAAACTCTGCCCAGAGGCAGCATGGGCCATCATACCCTCCACCATCAAGAGTGACCCCCAGCAACTTCACCCTGGAGTTGGGCTGCATGTGATGGGAACACCAGGCATCCAGAAACCACATTGTCTGCTGCTCTGTCACAGCCTGGTTATGTCACCACCACCAAACAGGAATATGGCTTACTAATTTTAACCAATATTTTATCTTTTATTCTAATAGTGTAGAAGCACGTACTCATGTCTAAACAATGAATTAGATGGATTTGGTCATTTCCCTCAAAGATGGCTTCTGCTTGCATGAATGTCTTGGAGTTTGCCAAAAGTCCACAGCCCCGGTGAAGACACAGCTATCCTATATTTAAATTCGTTTGCAAACTCCCTGTTTTGCTGTGCTGGTGTGGACATTTAATAAATATGCTGAAATGGAGAATTAAAATAAAAAGATTGGGGAAGAGAATTTTTTGCTCAATGTGAAATTAGGATTGTGAAAGACTAAACAATGGCTACTCCTTGTAACATTAATTATCTATGGAACGAAGCGTCGACGGCAGATGTGCCTGTGGTTCTGTCTCAGCATCAGTTTCCAGACTTCAATCAGTGTGTGACTCACAGTTAGTGAAAGAAAAATTGTTCAGGCTATACAAGAAGAGCATAAATATTATGTGTCACTTGGTATCATAATTAACTGCATGCTTCAAATATTTCTTTCATGTCTGCTTTCACAATAGGTAATATAATTTACCGTTAATAGGATTAAAATGTCTTTTTTTAAATAAAAAAAAGGTAAATACTTCAGTGGCTTAAACTGTTTTCTATTTGTTTTGTACTGATACATATTTTGCCACAGGCAATCTCTTTATACCCTGCAGAAGAAAATAATGAGGAAAATTGGAGATAATTTATGCGGTCCAGAAGGAAAAGCTTTGCGCGATTATTATTTTTGCTTTTGCTCAACAATAAAGCAGCCTCTTTTCATGAAGCATTGGGAGAAAAACATCCTGACTTCCAAGCTGTTGTACAATTTAAAGATCTGAGGTAAAGTAGAAAAAAAAAACCCTATCATTGCATGAAGACAGGAAGTTTACCCTGGAGAATTAATGCAAGCAGTTCAGGAACCTCCAAAGAGAAGAGTGCTCATGTTCAGGCTCCTTTTCAAAACTGATAATTGAGAGAAAGGGAGGCTTTCTTAGATGATTTTTTTTTTTTTAGCTTTCTATTTTCTATTTCACGTAGCATGCTCAGCACACTGTCATACAGGCTGACACAAACCAACGCAGGTTAGGAAACTCATTACAACTCTGAACTTGTGCAATGTTCAAACAGGTCAGAAATTAAAACCTATAACCTGTGGCATGGTGTCTCCTAAGAAGCCAAGTTTTAATTTGATTCATAAAGAAGGAACCATTGTTTAACTAGGCCTATGCCTAGTTACAGGGTACCATGCATCATAATGTGTACATGCTCCTGATAACGTCTTTAAAGGTTAGGGAATGGTGTCCTTGGCAGGGTGTAGGGAGAAAAGGCATGGAATTGTAAATCAAAGAACATTGGAGATGAGCTAGATATGTCTCCTCTGTTTGCAGAAAAGGCACTAAGTCCTAGAAATGTTAGGTGACTTGCTCAAGGTCACTTAGCTGCCAAATGGCAGAGCCAAGCATAGAATCCTGGTCTGCAGACATCCACACTAGTGCTTTTCCTGTTATGCGATGGCTGTCTCCAATGTCTCTCTGGAAGTGATCTTCTCTTTCCAGTCATTACAGCCAAGTGGAATTTGGCATCAAGTATTGGACGTGCTCACTTCACTGCCGATCTATCTATTGACGTTTCATTAGGGAGCCATGTGCATTCGCCAAGGATGAATGAGTTCATTAGCACTGAGACTAATAAACTTTAAAAAGTTAATAATGTGAATATGTTTGATTTGGAATTATGCACACAGGCATTAGGAGTCACAATGACTTTCTTCGTATGCTCAGCTTTTTCTCTAATTTTACTGGTGTGATAGACTCAGACTTTCTGAAAACTCACAATGGCACTCATTCTCAAGCTATACCCGTCATCCCTGTCCTCCATTTTTTGTGGCAGTTTCTCCAATTAGTGCACTGCAGAAACAACTAAAATTAACAGCAAAAATAAATAATAACAACAAAACAATGAGTTTTACATCAACGGTGAATTTCTTACCCCGTTGTTTTGGTTTATATTCTTACTGGTTCTACCCCTTCCTTACTCAATCTATTCCCTTCCTTAGTGAGGAAATGGGAGTGGAGATGGTTGCGTCTTCATCCACATGACTCAGGAGGGAGTTACAGGGTTCAGTACTGTAATATTGACTTGGATTCACTAGGGCAGGTTTTCAGGGGGTAGGTAGGGATCTCCAAGAATCCAGTACATTTTACCCCACTCCAGTAAACACTCTGAACGCGTTTCTATGTTAATATGGCATTAGGTTAATGACACTTGCTAAATATTCTGGATTTTGTGTTTCCTGCTGTCCATACACAGGTGTAGGGAGCAACCCAGTGAGTAATCTGGGTCAACCCCATGACATTTGGTGGAGAGAGATGAGAGGAGGTTTGGGTTGTGGAACCATCCTCTCACTGATCCTTAAAGAAATAATAACATTTTGTTCCTGTAAATATAAATATTTTCTTCAACTAGTAATCAAATACAAGAAGGTTTTTTTCCTCTAAGACTGACCTACTCATGATTAGCTTCTATGAATAAAGGACCTGTTTACATTTGCCTTCTTTTTTTTATTATTTGTATTTTTTTTTAGAAGAGACGGGGTTTCCCCATGTTAGCCAGGCTGGTCTTGAACTCCTGACCTCAGGTGATCTGCCTGCCTTGGCTTCCCAAAGTGTTGGAATTACAGGTGTGAGCCACACACCTGGTCCTACATTTTCCTTCTAAGATGGTTCTCAGATAATGGGAAAACCCAGGTTTTTATCTTGTATTTGGAGGGTATTTAATAGAATCCTTGAATTTTTTTTGATAGTCACTTTTCTTAACAGACTTTCAATTTCAAGAAAATGTGGTCTTGATTACTCAAGGATTTTCCAGCGTCGGGGAACTTAAGGAGAAATGGGTGACACCCAACAGACAAACGCTGATGATGATGGCCCAGTGAGGATGGCAGTGAGGCCCAGCTGCCTGAAACTGCAGGGTAAGCAGAGGAAGGAGCTCCCCGGACCAGGATGCTTCTGGCCTTACACAGCCCCCTGACACCTCTCCCCATGGCTTTTACCCTGAGAGGTAGTTCTGCCTGGGGGCAAAGAGTGTGTGCTCTGTTGTCAAGTTCAACTCAAGTTCTAGCTTGAATAGGAACTCAGCTTCTTTGCTTCTCTGACCCTCAGTTTGCTTGTCTGTAAAATGAGGAGACTGTTAGTGCCCATCTCATAGAGTGGAGTTGTGTGGACTAAGAGAGGTAATTTATTGGAAGCAGCTGCTACTGCCAGTGTGCCATGGGACTTACTCACTAAATTTTTAAGACCATTATGATCACACCTCTCATGATCCTCTTGACTCTTCTGTGTCCAGATCCTTGCCCCTCAGTTCTTCCAATACTCCATGGCTGAGCTTCATTTTGTCACTCTCCTACTAAAAACCTGTCCATTGCTCTAGGATAAAGTGCAAACTCACAGGGCGGACTGACGTTTGTGGGTGAAATATGTGGCAAATGCACAGCTCCCACGCATTCCTTCATTCATTCTTTCAGTGATTCTCCAATGGAGACTGAAAACCAGCTATACCTTTTCTCTGTGTCCCCACCCTCAGATCAATGAACACCTCTCTGGGTATCCTTTCCTCAGCTCTGTAAAAAAAACTCTGCTGCACTATTTACAATAGCAAAGACTTGGAGCCAAGCCTAATGCCCATCAATGATAGACTGGATAAAGAAAATGTAGCACATATACACCATGGAATACTATGCACCCATAAAAAAGATTGAGTTCATGTCCTTTGCAGGGACATGGATGAAGCTGGAAGCTATCATTCTCAGCAAACTAACACAAGAACAGAAAACCAAACACTGTGTGTTCTCACTCATAAGAGGGAGTTGAACAATGAGAACACATGGGCACAGGGAGGGGAACATCACACACCGGGGCCTGTGAGGGTGTGGAGGGTAAGAGGAGGGAGAATATTAGAACAAACACCTAATGCATGCAGGGCTTAAAACCTAGATGTAAGGTTGATGGGTGCAGCAAACCACCATGGCACATGTATACCTATGTAACAAACCTGCACATTCTGCACATGTATCCGAGAACTTAAAGTAAAATATTAAAAAAACAAACAAACAAACAAAAAAAAACCCTCTGCTGCCACGTTACACTGATTTCCTTAGGCCTCTGATGGTTTCCTGGGAGCTCTTTCCCCTCAGCCCAGCCCAGCCCTGCCCTTCCTGGGCTCTTTCTCTCCTTCTTAGTGGAGGCGGGGTTCAGACACCAGACCAAACTGAGGATTAGCTAAAACAGACAGAGCAGAAGCTGTTTCCCACAAGACACGCCCACCAGTGTGCCAGGTCAGTTACCATTGCCATGGCAACACAAGGGAGTTACCACCCCTTTCCATGGCAACGACCCAACCACCAGGAAGTCACCACCTCTTTCCTAGAAATTTCTGCATAATCTGCCCCTTAATTTGCATGTAATTGAAAGTGGGTATAAATATGACTGCAGGCCTGCCCCTGAGCTGCTGCTCTGGGCACACTCCCTGTGGGGTCACCCTGCTCTGCCAGGAGCAGGGCCTCTGCTGCTGCTGTGAACGCCGCTTCAGTACACGTTGCTAACACCACCAGCTCGTCCTTGAATTCTTTCCCGGGTGAAGCCAGAATTCTCTGGGCTAATCCCCAGTTTGGGGGCTTGCCAGCCCCTCATCACCTCTGTGGTCAGCATCACTCAGGTTTTCTTGTCCTTGCTTCCTAGCAGAGGTGTCCAGGAGAGGAGATGGGAGAGCAGAGGTGGGGGTTTGCTGATTCCCCTTCCTCCTTCCTGGGAGGATGGCAGGTGCAGCCCGTCTTTGGGCAGGCCATGCCTCTTTGGGCAGCCCTTCCTCCACAGCCAGCCCCAGGCTTGCAGGAACTGCTTCCTGCTGTCACCCCTCCAAGCTGTGTGCTAGCCACGGCTCCCACCAGCTCCTTGCCCTCTGCAGCCTCACCGCCCCTGTTGGTTTCTACTGCCTCCCACACCTGTGTGACTCTATTTTTGGCCAGCCCTGAATGCGCCCTCCCCACCCTAAAGCCCTGCCCGTACTTCGGTCTTCCGGAGAACCATTTACTGTTCATTCTCTGGCAAAATTCTCTCCGTAACCAAGGCTGAGCTCCAGTCATGCCTTCTCCCTGAAACAGTCCCTGCCCACAGGCATCTCATGTTTCTCTGAACTCATGACAGCCACTTTTGTTCCTGAATCAAGACCAGCCTGGTGTCACCTGCTCCAGCCTTGCTGGTGACTTTGCAGTTGTGTTGTTAACTCTCATGTTGTCAACTTTGCGGCAAGATGGTGAGCTCGGGAGGCTAGAGTCTGCCTTCTCCTCATTCATTTGTTCACAGGGGTGTAATTACTGACGCCGTCTAGTGGCCTTTGCTCCACGGGTCACTGGGACACAACCCCAGACATGACGGTGTGGCTCGTGCCCTGTGGGCTGTATATGCCAGTAGGGGAGACAGGCGTTGGACAGACAATCATAACACACTGAGATGAGCATTTCAACAGGACATGAAAGCACTGAAGATGGGACCCTAACTTAGTCTAAGGAAAAAATACAGACGAAACCTGAGGGGCGAGGGAAAAATCAGCCAGGAATAAAAGTGGGAGATGAGACTTTCCCACAGACGGATGAACACCTGTGAAGGCCCCTGGGTGTGTGGGAAGATCCGAGGGTTTCTGAGGAGCTGAGAACCGGATAGAGGGCTGCAGCCCAGTCAAAGAGGAAGCCTGATGAAGATGGGGTTGGAAGGAGACCAGAGGCGTCAGGGTGGCCTCGAAAGCTCGGGGCCAGGAGAGTGTTGGGAACCCTCAGAGAGGTGTGCAGGATAGGAGGGGAGCGGGTGGTATTCTCATTAGAAGGGCAGGTTAGGCTGCATTGTGGAAAATAAGATTTGGGTGGTCGGGGGGATGAGGAAGCCCGTGTGATGTCTGCTGAAGCATAGCTGAGAAGTGACAGTGACGGGGATTCGGTGGATGCTTGAAGCGACAGGGATAGACGAGAGATACGTAGAAGGGAGAAGACATGGAACTGCCTCTGAGAGTGGCTGACTTCTCAGACCTGGAGGGCAGGGGAGAGGATTCCAAGCAACAGGGTGGAAGTGCTGTCCATGGAGCTGTGGAACCCCAGAGAAGCACACTTCAGGAACAAGTGGTTAGTTCAGTTTTCGGTCATGTTGAATTTGTGGTGCCTGTGAGACTTCCAGGTGTAGGTAACCAGCAGGCAGATGCATAAGAGCATCTGAGTCTTGGTAGAGAGGTCGGAACTTGAATTTATCAGCATAGATTAAATGATGTGGGAAATGTCACTGTGTTAACGGCTGTCCCCATAAGGCTCCTAAGAAGAGCACTAGTTTATTCAGAAAGAATTCCTTGACAGGCCTCTTGGGTTACAGGCTTGAACCGGAGGGCTTTGGTTGGGGCAGCCCCACTCTGTGTACGGCAGAGGGGTAGCACTTCTCAGGGCATTGCCCAGGAGATGACCCCTCCCAAGTTACCCAGTGCTGAATGCTAAGTTCTTCCAGAATTTTGAGAAGATGCTCATCATCAGCAGTGCCTCTTGCCAGATTGTATTTGACTTGACTTCGGCATCAGAATAGGATGGCCAGAGGGAAGTATGCGGGAAGACGCGGGGATTTGCAGCAATCTCGGGGTGGGCTCTGGACTCATAGACCCTGTGAATTTGGGTCACAATTTGTGAGTCTCTGGGGGATCAGACAGACTCAGCTTATCTTTGAGCCCCCACCGTGTGCCAGACCCTTCTGTGCTGAGGATAAAGAAATGAAAAAAATGGACAGATTCCCTGCCCTCGAGGCACATGCACTCAACTGGAAGCTGTGTTTATTGCTACATAACAAGCTACTGAAATCTTAGCAGCTTCTAAAAGAACCCACTTATTCTCTACAGTCTGGGTGGTCAGGAGTCCAGGAACAGGTTACCTGTGTTCTCTGCACAGTGTCTCACAAGGCTGGAATCAAAGTGTTAGCTGGGCTGCATTCTCTGGAGATCTGGGTCCTCTTTGGAGCTCACTCAGGTTGTCAGAAGCATTCAGTTCCTTGAAGTTGCCGGTCCCCTGGGGTTCCCACTTATTTGCTGGCTGTCAGCCAAAGAAAGGTTGCTGTCAGCTCTTAGGTCTGAGCCATGTGGCCCTCACATAATGTGGCATTGCACTTCTTCAAACTTTGCAGGAAAATCTCTTTTCAGTCTGCTACCCCAGGACCTTATTTAATGTAATGCAATTATAGGAGTCCCTACCCATAGCCTCCATCATATAACGTAACCAACTTCAAGGAGCCACCATTCCACTGTATTCATACCACCTGTCCTTGCACTGGGGTGTGTGCAGCAGGAGACAGTGATCTGGGGCCAGTTTAGAATTCTGCCTCCCCCAGAAGGCTGAAGACAGCAAATGAATGAACAACAAATAAATAGCATTTCAAGTGGCATAAAGGGCTGTGAAGCAAATAAGGGAAGGAGGAGGAAATAGTCATGGCAGGGGCAGCTTGGAGGAGGCGACATCTGAGCAGATGCCTGATCGCACTGAGAAAGTGAGTGTATGTGAATATCAGAGCACAGTCTTCTGGGAAGGATAAAAAATCCAAAATCCTCGAAGAAGAGGGAGCTTGATCTTCCTTATGAACAGTACCTGGGGTTGAGGGCATCACCACAGGAAGCACACATGCAAACTCAGAAAACCTCCAAGGCCAGAGAAGCTCCAGAATCGGAGGGGGAGGAGCCAGAGGGATGAACACCCCGAGCTTCAGCCTAGAGGATCAGGGAAGTGTGCTGCGGTGTCTGGAGGCAAAGGGAAAGAGTGGAGGAGGATAAGGGGGTGGGAGGAGGTGCCGGCTGCATTACTGCAGAGCAGAAGTCTAATAAGACTGGGGTGGCATCCACCAGACTCAGCAACATGCAGGGTTTCGGGGCTCTTCCCAGTGGCATCAGTGGGGTGGCAGAGCAAGCTGAAGAATAGGTCTCATATGGTTGGTTCTTATTACTTGTGGATTCATATTTGCAAGTTCATCTACTAGATAAAATTTAATTTTGATCTCAAAATGAATACTCATGGCATATTTACAGTCATTCACATACATGTGCAGAGAGGTGGGAAATGTGAGTCACCCAACACGCATGTCCCAAGCTGAGGTCAGACGGGACAAAGCTCTGCTTTCTTTATTTCAGCTCAGACTGCACAAAGTGTCCTTTTTGAGGGCTATGTTAATGACATGTTTTTCAGATGCTTGCGCCTTTTCTTGGTGATTTTCCTGTTTGAAATGGACCCCAAGCCTAAGGCTGCAGTGCTGTCTAGAGTTCCCAGGTAAAAGGAGGCAGTGGCACACCTTACTGAAAAAATCTGTGTCAGATTAGCTTTGTAGGCATGAGTTACAGTGCAGCTGGCTGTGAGTTCAGTGTTCATGAATCAACAGAAGATATTAAATGTGACTTTGAGCAGAAGCACACCTCAAACGGCTATATGTTGACTGGTTGAAGACATGTTGTGACCAGAGGCTCCCGGGAACCTGGCTCTGTGTCTCCTCTAGGAGCCAAGCTTCCATATTCTCTAGCTCAGTGTCAGAGGTGACTGTGTAGACCGCTATGTAGACTTGACAGAACTACCAGGAATAATGAGTGTCAGCTCGATTTTGTGTGTCCCCTTACATTGTCTAAAAAGTTTTACCCATTGATATTTAAAAACCAGTTTTCATCAAGTCGTGGAAGTAAAAATAGCGTTGGCTTCCACGTGCTTTCTCTGGGCTATCACAGTCGGGTGATGCTGAATGGGAATCGAGAAGAGAAGAGGAGGGAGGATGGCGTGTTGTAGCAGAGTGCTGGGTCTGACCTGGGTCTCAAAGCCCCGCTGTCACTTGCTCTGCTTGGTGTCTGGTGGGTTAGCTAACCACTCTGTGACTCCATTTCCATGTCTGTAACACAAGGAGGTGGCAGCGCCCACACCTCAGCTTGGGTGAAGCTAAGGAGACGAGAGGCACGTGTGCACTCAGTACCTGCCGTGTAGTGAGCATTAAGGAGAGCGAGTGTAGGGTGGAGCAGGTCTTCAGAAGGAGGAACGGATGGGTCAGTGGAGAAGGGAAAGGCAGTCTCTGGGTTTCTTTAGAGGAACAATTCAGTTTAATGGTGGAGGAAAGAGATGGATCCTCAGAGCAGGTGCTCAGAGCAGGACGAGGAACACAGAAGTAGCTTGTGCTTTGCCTTTGCTGTGTCTCCTAGGAACCAGGCAACCACCATGCAGATGGGGATGGAGGAACACTTAAGCTTACTTTCAAAACAGTTGTTAAAAAAAATCACCTCCCCTGGCCTCACTTTCAATAAAGGATCTTGAGCTCCTCCCATTCTAAGCCTTGAATACTGTTTCTTACCTGGAAACATTATCTTACCTGAGAACTAGGAACCATCCACTTTATGTTGATCTATTGCCAATAAAGAAAAGGAGGGGCATCATTACTTTTCATATTGACCACCGGCCCTCCTCAAATAAAACAATTTGTTCCGCAGTTGACAATGTGCTCAGCATATAATCAGGGTTTTTTTTCCTTTTAAAGAATAACTATAATGGGATCGAAGACTGACAAAAAAACTTTCATTTTTACTGGGTCTTTCCTTGTGGAAATGTAATTTAATGGGAGCAACACAAATCTTTAGTAGAGATGTTTAGCCGATACTACTTCAGTATTTAAGAAAAGCATTTTCTTTTTATGTTGTCTGGGATCCTTTGTTGATCTAATTTCAGAAACCCCTGAACCATAGCTTCCCTCTCCTACTAAAATGGCGAAGCTTTCAGAATCTACAGAGGCTAAACCCAGCAGTTATAAATGACTGAATTTCCATCACATTCACTCCATTTACCAAAATTATCCTAGCAATGCTATTAAAACATTAGCAGTATAGTCCCAGTACTTATCAAGCTTAGTTTGTTTAAGAATCACCTGGAGAGTTTGTTAGAACAAAGCTTCCTGAGCTCCACAGACAGAAATTCTAGATCAGGGGGTCTAAGATGGCCAGAGAATGTGCATTTCTAACAAGCTGGTGGGTGTTGCCAACGTTGCTGGTGGGGCATTTAAAGCAGCGGTGCCCTGGGGCCTGTGATTTCAGTGGGGAGCAGCCACATCTGCCCCTCTCACTGTCACATCCCCTAGTGCCTACTGCTGTCTGGCTTGTATCGGAGCATCATGGATTCCTGTGTAAAGGCTAAAAAAGAAGTAATTTGAACAGCAAGCTTGTGATGAGATTCATTAAGAAGCCTAGGCCAGAGGAGCCAACTACCACCTACTGCTTCTATTTCACGAGTCTCTTCTCTGCTTGATTGTGTGCATGAGCGTGTAAGTCCGTGTGTATGTGCACGTGTGAGTGTGTGAGTGTGTGCACACACATGTGTATGTATGCAAACACTGGTAGGGTTGGAAGTTAGCAAGGCAGAAGTCGGATGTTGGCAACCTTAGCAATTACTAAATCACTGATTTTGCTGTTTTTTTTCCTTCTATTTTTCAAGTCATTGGGGGCTCTTGTACAGTAAACACAGTTATAAGGTTTTAAACCTCAGTGCCTGACATGTTAATTCATAATTTTCCATAATCAGCACTTTCCTAAGAATAATGTTTGCAGGCTTCATGCATGTAGTTGGGAGATAATTTGCATATTGAGTTTTCCTGCTTAATAGACCTGGGCCCTGAAGAAATACTATAGGGCCTATCTAAAGGCAGGAAGTGGGAAACTGAGATGTGAGGCATACAAAACAGCATGGTAAATTGGCTTAAAGCCAGAAAATTTACTTGCCAGTGGGAAGAAGCTGGTTTCCTTTCAAGACAGCTTTGGATAAAATGTCTTTTCTAAACGTCTCATCTGGCTATAAAGTGAGACTACATAGAAATCCATTTCCCTTAAGCACTGTGTATATTGTAAATGTAGCATTGCAAAGAATCTTGCAAATGAATTGGGAAGGAGATTTTGGGGGAAGATAAGGTCAATAGGTGACGACAACCTAATGCATGTTCCCATCCTCAGTCTGATGCTCCAGCATCAGACACGGGTCAGTCATGGCTGTGCATTTCCATGTTCATCAGCATAACTGTGGGATTCCTAGTCTGGCATTTCTTGCATGGTATGGATATCCTGGCTGCTTACAGGATGTGTTTTGTATCATAAAATACAAATCCTGTCAAAGCACAGCCAAGAACAAAAGCAGTTTTCATGTACCTAGTTCAAGAGGCTCCTTGGAAGCACTGGCACTAATCCCACCTTTGAAGACCCACAGGTCCCACCCATGGGGAAGCAGTTGGTCCAGGGCAGCCATCAAAACTCATTTACAAATGAGCTGCTCAAGGTCACTTAGGTCGTGTCTACACTAAAGGCAAGTTGTCAACTTTGCTTGAAGAATTTGGTGAAGGTGGTCTCTCCCTCTCCCAACTCCTTTATGGCCTTTTGGAATGTGTATTGGAAAGTCAGTGGTGACAAGAGTACTCCCATGACTGAAAGCTTCACTTTGAACCAAAAAGACTTTCATTTCATTCCCTGCTCCTCTGCGTACTAGCTGAGCAGTTTTCTCATTATAAACTGAATCAGTGCTCTGTGTTATTGTAAGGATTCTGATATTCCTCATGAAACAAAAAATTTAGGATGCTACCAACTATCAGAGACAAACAGAAGCAGGGGCTGGGACCCTGTTGAAGCCATAGCTATGCCTTTCATCCCTGCCTCATTCTGCTCATCTCCTCAGCCTCCATCTTTACAGATGGTCTTTACTTCTTTGGTTCATGGACCAGATGACACAACAGCTAACTGATCCCAAGCTTCATGCATTTTGGTCTAGACACCCAAAGGGAGACTGACTTGGCTTTCTTGGGACAAGCCCAACATATTTCTGGGAACGACCCATTGGTCCAGGTTCGGTCAGGTTCACACTTGCTCTGATCAACTGTAGCTGGTGTCTGGCCACGTTGCAATGTGGCTACTTCTATTGCAAATGTGTGTGTCTGAGGTATGGGAAAGGGGTTCCCGAGAGGCAGTTTCTGATCATGAGGTCCTGGGTAAACTGTGTCATAGGAAGCGTGTTGAGTATTTGATGAGATTACATAGTGTCAGATGCTTTTTTTAAAAAAAAAAAGCCTGAACAAATCGTGTCCATTGTTAAAAAGGCCAGGTACTGGGCAGAATAAAGGGATGAAGAACAGATCAATAACCACAAATACAGCCAAACGTCTGATTTTAAAACTTGCAGACGTGTATCTTTAAGCTTTAACTTCATCTTTACTGTCTCTTTAGTCTTTACCTTTATTTTGACCTATCTCACTTACAGAAAAGTTACAAAGAGGTAGATGCTGAGGCTATCTGAAAATTAAATATTGTTCTGAGATTACCCAATACCATCGTTAATACGTTTGCTGTCTGTGTCCATATGTAACAGTTTCTGGCTGAACTGTTCATTGCTTACACACAAGCCAGAGCTGAGTCGGTAGATTCGACTCCATTCTTCCTAATCATCCTTCCCATTTTCTCTTCTCCTCTTCATCTACCTCTCCTGCCTGGCAATGGACAGGCCTATGAGAACAGGCTTCGTTGTTTAAGGTAGTCCAAGGACATCTAACTAGGAATAATGGGACGGAATTCAGCAAGGGACAATTTATGCTGAATTATAAGAGAAATTTCCTAACAGCGAGATCTATTAGACTAGAGAATAGGCTCCCAAGGGAAGTAAGCACCATTGCCAGAGTCATTTAGACTCTGGCTCAAGTCCATAAGTAAAAATAAATTTGGTTGTCTCATTTTATTCTCCATTTGTGTGGACTCTGCAGCACCACTGGAAAGTTAGACAGAAGCGACATCAAGTAATTGACTTAAGGGAGGTCTGGCAAACTTGGGAACTATTTTGCCCTCATTTTCTGAAGTACTGTTTTTGTTGTTGCAGCCTTCCTGAAGTCCCACCAACTAAATTCAGGTACTGTCAGCAGGTGTTTCAGAATGTCTCAACATGTAGGGGCATGACTCTGCTTTTCCAGATTGGACCACTTCGAATGACATTGGAAGGTCAATTCACAAGGTAACCAACCTGGGGTCCAGGGGTCTTGGGCACAGAGATCAGACCCTGGGTTGTGATGGCCCACCAGAAGCAGTGGCCCCCGGAAGGCATGGCCTGAGCCTTCAGCTGACGTCTGGTAGCATCACGAAGACTTCTGTCTTCATCTCTTTAAAATTGATACAGACCAGGCACCCACATTTCTGGTTCAGAAAATAGTATCATAAATTGTCATCCAGATTATCATTTCCGATGAAGTGACACATACTCTTTCTTCAGCATTTGAACATGGTGGAAAATATTTTCAGAGTCTTTGTATTAGCAAAACTCCTAGATAATTTGTGGTAGTCTAGTCTACCAGGTAACCAGTGACATTTACTGGGTTCCCAAAAGGCAAAAGAATTTATCAGCAGAAAGAAATGGGAATGAATTTGCATTATTCAGGCATTGGGGACCATGGAAAAACATTTGAAGCCTTCCAAACTTTTAACAAATGTTTACCTAGCAAGGTAAAATATGCTCATATCAACATGTTCTTAAGTACTGGAAAATTGCTTCTGTAGAATTTTCACTTTTTTGTTTGTTTGTTTGTTTCTTAGGGTTCCTGGAAGTGTTAGACACACAGAAAGAGGGAGAAAATCAAACAACTATCTTTTTAATTCCACCACAGTTTTTAATCCAGCAAAAAGCCATCAGAATTCTGCTCCCGATACGTGTTTTCATTGGCTAGCTTGTGGGTTTACGTACACGGGGCAGGATGCGAGGTAATACCTCTCTCTTAAGCAAGACAAGTGTATGTCTCTCAAGTCAGCTTCCCTGTTGATGTGGCAGCATTGTCAAATTATCAGAGTGGGCTCCGTCTTGTTGCTCCACTGGGCTGAGAGAGGCCCAGGTTAACACGGTCCCCCATTTCCAACCACCCCATCTGCATTTTAACATCAGGACTCAGGAACAACTAGAAGCTTGAATACGTGACTTCTGCTCATTTCCATTGCTCAGAACTTTTGCATATGGCCACATCTGGTCAAAGGCAGGCTGGTAGAAGAATTTTTATTCTGGATAACCATGTGCCAAGCTAAATATTTAATTACTGTAAACTAAAGGGATACTTGCAAGGTAGAAAACATTTTCCACCATCTTAAAATGTTAGAGGTAAGTATGCATCTTATAAAAAACAAATTAAAGTGACACCTTCCACGGGGCTCTGGAGATGCCGTTCTGTGGTCTAGGTGCTCTGGAGCCTCAGTTGGTAGGGTGGCTGGAGCTACATGTATTGTATGTTTAATATTACTTAGTGGGGTATGAAATTTTTTCTTGGTGAGGGCACAGTGGTATTAGTTTATTAATTGCTGCTATTTCTAAGATGGCATAAAATAGTTCCACACCAGAAAACTGGAGTCCTTCCTCTTCATAAATTTCCAGACCCATTGCTTTTGGTGTTTTATAATTTTATACCCAGATAAAAATGTGTTATCCAGTTTCAGAGCCTTTTGGTTCCTGCTTTTCTTCCCTTATTTTATCACTTCTGTTTCAGGAGAGAGAGATGAGATTTAACCAAGGAAGTACAAATATAATAGGAAGTACAAATCTGGCTTTCTAATAGTGGGTCTGCAGCTGCCGGAACTGTAAATACATCTGTTTTTGTGCTGGTTGGAACAACAAAGTATCCATTATGATGATTTGACATAAATTCTAGCATCTCCTTCTGGGGATGGCAGATCATTTACAAATGCTCAGGTATCTCATGTTACAAGTTCTCTAGGCTCCAGTTAAATAAAACACCACTTAAAAATAGAGTTTTAAGCATTTTTTTGTTCGTTTAAACAAGCCTATAAAAGTCAACAATATCTTAATTACAGGAGTAAATAGTAGGTGTGCTGGTGACATGGGTTATGATGGACTCACTGCAAAACATGCAGCATTATTTCCTAATCATCACGGAGTAACTGCCTGGCAATTCCATGAGCACAATGGCAACTGTGGAGTACATTGCACATTGGACAACATGATAAGTCACTTGAGTCTCTGCTGCAAAGACTCCCCACAAAAGGAATGTCTCCTCCAAATGTGTGAGCGACAGAAGAACAGGGCTACACTCAAACCCAAAGCAGCTTCAGACACGTGCTTGATGGCACTCAGGAACAAAGAGTGCTTTTGTTTTTCATTTTGGAAAGATACAGATGAATAATGCTATATGGGAAAAATAGTTCCCAGGAGGCAGTATTTACGGGACCCTTACTCAACATGTCAGTGTGGAGAGCTCCTGAGTGTGGAGTGTGGAATCATATACAACCAGACTCAGATCCCACTCCGCTCACCAGCTCTGCCAGTGGGCAAATGGGGCTCATAACACCTAGGGCTGCTGTTAAGATCCACAGAGTAACAATTGTGAAGTACCTGCCACATGACAATTATTTCATAATAATTAATGCTAATTAATTTTGCTTCCTAGTTTTGTCTGACTTGAAGGGTAAATACCACAACTAACATCAAGGTTTCTTCAATTTCTTAGTCAAATTCTGGACAACTGTAGAAGCAGTTTTGCTTATTCTTGAGCCACGTGGAATTACTTAGGTTTATTCTTTCATTTGTTCATTGATTCATTCAACAAATAGTCACTGTACTCTAGTACATGCAAATGTGTCCTATATCTTACAGGCAACTAGTTCACATTAATCAGTAGTATCTTTAATTCTTATTGCCAGAGAATTGTTCAAGAGATATTTAATTACAATAAACCAAAGGGATACTTACAAGGTAGAAAACATTTTCCACCATCTTAAAATGTTGGAGCTAAGTATGTGTCTTATCAAAACCAGATGAAAATGACACCTTCCATGGGGCTCAAAACTAAGCAAAACTTATTCTTATTCTCATAAGAATCACCATGGTTTTTCCCAATCAGACATTAAATAGGAATTAATTCTTTCCACAAAAAGGGTTTAAAATGTGACTCCCGTTACCTCAATATACAGATTCTGGGAGAAGAAAAGACAGGAACTAGAAGGCAGAATCAAACGTGGAGAGGAAAAGATGCCAGGCCAAGCAAATGGAGGGCTGGGAAGGAAGGTCTGCTGAGACGCACTCACAGGGAGCCTACAAGGCCTGCACATGCTCTCCAGGTGGCCGGGAGAAGCCGTGATCTCAAGGTTGGAATTGGGACTCGCAGGTCACCAAAGGCATGGGCTACAGTGGGAGGACTGAAAGGTTCTGTCTGGGATGAGAAAAGTTATCATGGTCTCAGCTGTCCTGGCTTAGGCTTCTCATAGTTATTTCATAAGGAGAGTAATACTGGAATTCCACTGGATGGTTTCATGGTTCGTGAGATATAATCATAGTGAAATCTGATGTATGAGGCATACATACCATTCTAATTCCACAAAGGGGGTTCAGTTATTCTTAATAAATCCTTTTGCTCTTTTTAGAAGGAAAAAGTTAAGAAAGCCCTCCCACGTGGGAGAACTCAGACAGCAGCTCCCAGGCGGCCTCTGCGTTCGGTGGGATTGTGGCTGTCAGAGTGTGCTCTGTATGGTGAGACCTGCATGTTGGCCGCCATGGGCTCTGCACGGCAGAAAACAGGAACTCTGCCCTCGTGGGGCTGAAAGTCGCATGGGGAGATGCAGGTGCACCCGTCTCTAAGATGCTGATGAGGATTTGCCATCTTCTCCTCCTGCAACTCTCCTCTCAGTGTGGAACCCTGGCCAGCACAACCATCGGCCTCATAATTGTTCCAGGCTGGACTGTGGGTGTCCCCATTGGACTGGGCTTGACTCAACTTCCCTCATGATTAAATAAACACCAAGTCTGTTTGTTTTGGTCTTCCTAATCTCTTGCATCTCTCTCTCATTGCTACGTTCTTAGTTCAGGAAGAAATACAATCACACATCTGGGTGACTCTCACGGTCTTCTTACGCCCTATCTCAGCCAACTGCAGCTCCTGGTCCAGGCCCACCTTAGCTTGGGCGTCTGACCTCTGAGCTGGCCACTGAAGCCTTTGCTGTCCAGGCTCTTGACAAGCAAACCTGCTATTCCATGCCAGTCTCTCCCGGCCTCTCTGTCTTCCTCCTCTAGGCCTTGACACAAGCAGTTGCCTCCTGGGTACTTCCAATTAACTTTTTAGTTCTCCTCTTACAAGTTGCATCTTCTGGGATGCTCCTGGACCCCTCCATTTGGTCAGGCCCCTCCCACATGTAGCCCCATGACATTTCTTGCTCAGCTTCTCTCCGCCCCAGCAGTCCCTGGTGCACCCATCTGTTTACACAGATGCTCTCCTCAGCTACACTGGATGCTCCTGTAGTCGAGCACTGTGGTCTTGACTCCATGCTTTCTAACACCTTGCACAAGCCTTGCCAAGAGTCGAAGGTGGTTGAATGAATTAATGAATGAGTGAAGAACTGGCCACACCCTGGGAACAATTTGGATGAAGTGGGGTACAAATTCAGCCAAAGAAAGACTACTTCTTGTTGGGAGTTCAAAAAGGGTCCTGGGGGGTGTGGATAGGCTGTGCATTGGTGGCTAGCAGGATGTGTGGATTCTGAGGTCTGGGTAGAAGGAGGGCTAGGATAGGGAGGATAAGTTCAGCAGCACCAGGAAAGTGGGAGCAGATGTTGGCATTCACTCCAGGTGACAGGGCTGCCTGATGCCACCGAGGTGAACAGAGGCTATTAGGAGAGGGGAGGTGGCTCCACGGCTGTGGAGAATAGCCCAATTCAATTCCCAGGCAAGAGGGAAGAGGGAGCACTGAAGAAGACAAAAAATGGTCAGTGAGGAGCAGGGGAGATGAGTGTGTGTCACTGAAGCCCAGGGAAGAGGAATCGTCAGGAGGTTGAGGTACCAAACTATGTGGAGTGAGTGGTGGAGACCAGGGTGTCAGATCGGAGCACTGGGAGCCCAGGGATCACTTGGAAACAGCTGCACCAGTGGAGTGGTCCCAACACAGAGGGAGAGAGACAGGAAGAAAAGAGGGGGTACAATGCAACTCTTGGTCCTGGGAGACACAAAGGCTGCAGTGGTGAGGGAGCTCCTGGACGCAGCAAGAGCGGGTGGAATGAAGCATGTGCAGGTACGGGGGAAGGCCAGCCTGGCAGAGCGGGAGCAGAAATGCAGAAGCCTTGTGAGGCAGAGAAAAGAAGCCAAGTTAACATGAGCACAGCCTTTCTGCTCTGGGAAGCAGGCTGCAGAACTATTTGAAAAAGCTCAGGGCTAGGATTCCAGCCTGAGGAAACTGTCCAGGATGCTGAGAAGTTACTAAAAAGGTTGACGGGGAGGATTTGAAGCTTGTTCTCACCATGACCTGCAGCAGATCCTGAGGAGGCTGGGTGCATTGTTCATGGTGGTGCCAACATCTTGGTTCTCTTCAGGGGGTTGCAGGCCGGGGGCTGAGAGAGGGCAGCCCGTGGCGTAGCCAACTGGGCTGGGGCCAGGTCAGCAAGACCAGGCCTGGGGCCAAAAAGGACTTAGTAGGATGAGAATCAAAAAGTATTTGAAAACAATATAAGAATGTTTCATCCAAAATAATGCAGTGCCTTCTATTTGTGCTCCATGACTTGGCTCATTTGTACAGTGATTTGCCTTTTCAGAGAAAGCAGGATTTCCCTTTGCAATTCTTCTTGGTGCTGGTTTGTATTCATCTGACTGTCTCTGCTATCAATATGTGTTGATAATGTGCATTTTATAGGTCATTCAACAATGTATTTTGGTTCTTTTGGTCTCTAAGGTAGAATACCTAAATGTAATATGTTAACTATGCAACTCAATTTTATTCCTATGGAAAACACGTTCAATATACATTTCCTTGCAATTTAATGTTCTTGGAGCATATTTGTGACCCAGCATGCTTCTTTATGTTGACATATTGTTCATTGGGTTTCATTAGTCAGATGCTATGTCACATCACATATGGAACATGAGGAAAAGTGACATTAATGACAATCTGGTGACATTCAGTACTATGCGACACATCAGGTTAAAAATAAAACAGGCAAACAAAAAAGATCTTTCTTATTTCCAGTAAGATCTTTTCTTTTTTTTCTCTCTTTCTTTGCTTGCTTTCTTTATTTTTTTCTTACTCATGTAAGAACTGTGCTCTGTCTGGATCAGGCATGAATTATTATTGGCAAGGTTTTGTGGGTAAATAATGATGCAGATATCAGCCCGTCCACTGCGTTTGTAGGTGAAAGGAAAGGAAGGGAAGGATTTCTGCTGAATCGTTCATTACATCTAAGTGTCCATTTTTTCTTTTCTTTTCTTTCTTTTCTTTATTTCTTTCTTTCTTTTTATTTTCTTTCTTTCTTTCTCTCTCTCTTTCTTTCTTTCTTTCCTTTCTTTTTCTTCCTTCTTAAATACAGTTTCACTCTTGTTGCCCAGGCTAGAGTGCAATGGCCCGATCTTGACTCACTGCAACTGCCACCTCCTGGTTCAAGCCACCCTCTTACCTCACTCCCAAGTAACTGGGATTACAGTTGACCGCCACTATGCCCAGCTAACTTTTGTATTTTTGGTAGGGACAGGGTTTCACTATGTTGGCCAGACTGGTCTTGAACTCCTGACCTCAGGTCATCTGCCCACCTTGGCCTCCCAAAGTGCTGGGGTTACAGGCCCGAGCCACAGTACCCAGCCTAAGTCTTCAGTTGTCCAAACCATTCAATTATAACACTTCGTCCTGTGCACATCTGCTTGTGTGCCATTCAGCTTCAGTGAGGTGAGTCTGCAGAGAGCTGGAAGGTATCCTGGAGCAGAGGCTGGTCATACTGACCTAGAAATAGCTCAGAGGCAAGTGTGGACTTCAGATGAAATCACTGGCAAAGCACAGGCTTTCTTTAATTTGTGGGCTGCAATCTCTGGCATCCAGTCAAGAAAAGTCAAAAAGTATTGAGACCTCTGATAAGGCCACCCAGTCAAAGAGGTTAAACACCTATGGGAAGGAGCCTTCTGGAATCTCCTCTCCATGAAAAAGAGGGCGTTTAGCTCAGCCACAGAGGTCTCCAGCTCCTCCTCCTTCTCTCCTGGGTGCTGCGTGAGAAGGAATGGCCCCATTGCTGCTGAATTCATCCACTCTGGTCCTAAGATGTCCTTGGTGAACGGGATGACATTCCTAAGACGCCGGTTCTAAGATGTTCTGGGTGGCTAACTGGAGATGGGGAAGTGAGTGAACAGAATAGAACATTGCTTTCTGAATGTAAGTCAACTTCGTAATTTTCAGGTTCTGTTTTTAAAAATGCAAAAATACATGAAGCTCTTCATTTAAAACGTAGGAATACTGTAATTTTCTACTTTTTAAAATCTATGTGCCTCATTCTGATACTATTTTTATATTTATCACAATATGCTTTGGGCCGCGTTTAAACTACTGGTTGCCTGGACTTCTGCATGCCAGATTTAGAGATCTACGGGTTTATGCTGTCTTACTGCTTCTGCTAACCCCTGGATGCCACCGAGCAACACCTCACGACAAGACCCATGTCTGCTCCCGCTTCTAATTTAGAGACCAAAAGAACGAAAATACATTGTTGAATGATCTGTAAAATACACATCTTATCAGACGTTCTTAAATGTCTTATCGTGAGTGTGTTAGCGTCTTTAGGTGCTGTGCACATTACCACAAACTGGGTGGCTTTAAATGTCAGAAAGGGATGCATCACTCTACCTCATTTCTTCCGTGTTCTCTTTGAAGAACACAATGTCCAAATACCTTGGATTTTTCTTAATTGGCTGTGTGTAGCAGGGGAGTATTTATCGTGCAAGTTTTGTTGTAAGCAACAGTCTCTATTTTCCTCTTTTCTTAGAGATTTTTTGGAATGGAGAGGGGAAGAAGCCAAGTGGTCTCCAGTCTCCAGAATTTCATGGACCTGGTACACATGCCAGGGGCTCTGTGGTTCCCTCCTAATGTTTTAGTTGCCTTTAACATTTCTACAATTGTCTGTGGCAGTAATTTAGGTGGAGTTAGTTTGAAATCATGTTGTTTCCTTACCTTTTGTTTGTTTGTTCACTTACCATCTACTTCCTATTCAAAATCCCTTTTGCAAGTACCCCACCTGACAGGACCAATACTTTTGCATTTTAGTGGGTGGAACGGGTTACTCAGGCAGGAGTGATATAAGATTCAGTTGATTATAAGCAGAGGAACTGTGTACTCAACACAAAAATTATGCTTGGAGGAATCATCTTGTCTAATTCTGTGTTTTTACTATCATGTATCTGAATTCGTGGACTGCATTATCAGACATTCTTAAACGTCTTATTGTGAGTATGTTACTGTCTTGGGCGCTGTACTACATTACCACAAATTGGGCGGTGTAAAAAGTCAGAAAGGTGTTCCCTCACAGATCTGGAGGCCAGAGGTCTCAAGTCACGGTGTGACAGAGCCAGGCTGTATCTGAAGCTGTATTGGAGGAGCCGTCTTTGCCTCTTTTAGCTTCTGGGGTTTGCTGTCATTTCTTGGCGTTTTCTGGCTTGTGGCTGGGACATTCCTGTCTCTGCCTTCGTTGTCACTTGGCATCCTCTCTGTGTGTCTCTATCTTCAAAAGTGGCCTTCTGATGAGGTCACTAGTCATGTTGGAGTGGGGACTGTTCTCCTCCAATGAGACCTCTTTTCATTGGAATTGTGTACAATTCCCTCTGTAGAGATGCTGCTTCCTAATAAGGCAGTGTTCCGAGGCACTGGGGGTGGGACTTTAACCTAGCTTTCTTGGGGGACCACAGTTCTGTCCACAGCACTGGGAGCTCAGCTCATCAATCCCAGCAGCGAGGGCCATCAGCAGTGAACCCACGGGTGCCTGGTGTCACCTGCTTTGGTAGAGCCGGCTCTGCAATTGCCCCTGGCAGTGTCCTCCTCTTCTATAGTTCTGATGGACTCTGTGGCCTACCAAGGCCAGGATTTTCTACTCCCCAAACAACTCCAATCGTTGAGTTGAGAAGCATTTCTTGAAAACCAATAAGCATACACTAGATAATTTTACAGGACAGTTGGAGTGGATGTATGGACGATGACTGGCTCATTCCCATTGCATGGGGAGTCCTGTTTGGTTCACTGCTTCTTTGTTTTCCTTCTCTTTATGCAAGTGCTGCGTTTTCCCAGTAGGAGCCTGCCCGGGTCCCCTGCCCCGTTCTCTCTGCCCGGTTCTCTGCTGCACTGACCACGAGCCTCATGTCCTCTCCTAGGTCCGCGTGGTGCTGGCTGGAACAGGGCCCAGAGGGATGCTTCCCCTCTGGTGAACGGCAGCCTTCCCCCCTCAACCACTTCTTTCTCCTTCCCTTGTGACGCTCTTTCCCTCTCGCAGGTCCACGCTTTTGTACTTTAAGCAACGTCAAAACCATCCAACAGCTGAACAGGCCCACGTTCTCAGCGCCTCTCTTCCTCCAAGGTTACTGACCTCTCCACACTGGGACCTCAGCGTTCTGTTCACTCAGGCTAGTTTTCTGCTCATCGATAAAACTGGTCAAAACAAAACAAAATGACTTTTGGAGAAATATAAACAGAATTGTTTCTCTTGTTCATTCACTTTAAAGTGGCCCCATTGCACCTGCCTTGTAAGGTCAATAGGATGCCTGGGGCGGGGCCTGTAGCTCTCTGTGACAGGGGCTAGATCTTTACAGGGCTTCTTGTCCTTGGGGAGTGAGCCCCACCTGCTCCACTGAGGACCCCGATCCCAGCACACTGAGGCACAAAGATGAGCTACTGTAGTCACAGGAATGGTGGGCTTGGGGTGTGCGTGCTGTAAAAGAGGACAGGAGGGACAGTGCTGGCCCCTGTCACACTCTGCAGAGATGAGATAGGCTGACCAAGGCATCAATGACCTCATCAGAGTGCAGCCAAAGTGGCCAGCACTGACCAGAATCAGGTCAGGAGGGCAGTAAATGAGAAGATCCAGTAAGGAGTGCAGGGCTGGCGGCTCCCAGATGATCAGAAAGGCCAGCGCCATTGTTCAGTAGCTCTGCACCGGCTTGAGATTAAAGGGCAGAGTTTTGCTTATTGGTCTGTCGTGGGCTCAGTGGAGCCCCCATCATCATTGCTAGTGAGGAAGAGTAAGAAGATAGGGATGGGAGGAGCTACCTATTGTGGTACAGTCTATAATTCTGGTGTCACCATATTGGCAACACATTCTAGGCTTTGGAGTGTTAAGTTTCTTTTTAAAGGTGAGTAGGTGGATGTCAGACACACTGGGAGGGCCAGAGAGCCAGCCTGTGAAACATGGAGCCAGGGGCATCATCCAAGCTCACTGTGGGAACCTCTAGTGACAACTGTCTCTGGGCTTCAGGAATCTCAGGAGTGAAGGTAACCACTCCAGGAATACCCACTACCTCTTAGAAACAGGACTCCATACTTGTGCTTGAGGCTGCTTTGCACCTGGCTCACTTGCTCTCTTGATTCTTGGGATTCAAGCCACTAGGCTGCACCTGGTTGCACAGACCCCGAGCTGGGAGTTTCTGCTTCTGCTTGTGGGAGGTGGGGATCATGATACAGGCTGTTGAGCACCAGGACAAGGCACGTGCTCCACAGCCCCCATTGCCCAGTGAATGGTCATTTAGCACTGCCGGGATTTGTCTCGGGTGGGTTTGAAGACTGAATTCTAATTGATGTCTTTAAAGGTGGAGAGAGAGGGAACGAGGTGTGAGTGGGCTCAGTGCCTCTGGAGCTTAGCTTCTAGCCTCATAACTCATGCAACAGGATAGTGCAAGGAATCCATGATTTACAAACATTTTGGTTACCAAGGTGCATTTGTTTGGAACCTACACTTATTTCTTTATAGAAACCAAAATAAACATGGTGCTAGTTTCCTTAGCTAGCCCGTATGTTCTTCTAACCTGCAAACTGATGAGATAGATCTATTAATGCTAACCAGATAAGATCCATCTAACTTTATCTATCTGTCTATCTATCTATCTATCCTTCTATCATTTATCTATCTATGTATCATCTATCCATCATCTATTTATCTATCATCTATCTATTCATCTATCATCTATCCATCTATTTATCTGTCTATCCATCCATCTATCATCTATCCATTCTTCTATCTATCCATTTATCTATCTATTATGTACATAATACATAATTATAAGCATAATACATAATTATAATATACATAATGCATAATACATAATATATACATATACATAATACATAATTAAAAGACATAATTATGTTACTTGGATGTTATATGCCACATTATATTATTCTTTACTTATATTATGGTTGATCCCAGCAAGTAGCTCACACTTCCACAGAAGACTTATTTCTCAGTGTAAGTCCACGTCCTCTCCTGGACTCGCAATTTGTGAAGCTTCTCCATGCTCAATTGCCATAGCCATGCACCTAGGCCCACAAGCCTCTTGCCATAGACACCTCTCTGCTAAATGGAGTGGATAGGAAGTGCTGTGGTCATCAGAAGACAGGGATATCTGAATGGACAGAAACACCCAGGGAGCTTCACAGATGGAGCTGTGCCTGGAAAGCTCAGGGGAGGGGTGTGATTCAACGGGCCAATGGGTGAGCAGGGGTGAGTGGAGGAGTGTGAGTGGGAGGGAAGCATGGTGCTGGCTCCAGGATGGGACCCATATGCCTTGCTTGTTACTTTTCAAGCCCTGGCAGAGGGCCTAGAATCTAGTCAGTCTCAGTAACGATCTGTTGAATGAACAAATGGTGAGCAAAATAAAATCAGGTATTTTGTTTCTTTGTTTTAGAATATTCTTATTTTGAAGATTTTGGGATCATTTTATATGCATTCATGAAGTCAATTATAGTCATAGTATCCACCAGCTTTCTTCCCAATTGTGCCATATTAGCTATTTTGGCACCGATGGAGTCTTTCCTAGAAAGCGTTAGGGGACAACTGAAAGTGAAAACTGAGAGTTCGAATCTACTTGGCGTTATTCAAATTTGAAATGTAAAACTAGTGAAAGGAAATAGACTCTAAGTATCAACCAATATATATAACGTAATATTAGTAAACAAATTTATATTATCTATATACCTATCTATCTATATCTTCACCACCACCACCACTACCAGCATCACCATCTCTCAGTCTAGTATGCACACGTGTCCTGAGAGCTGTCTGAAATTTTTTTGCCTAATGTTAGTAATGGTTACTCGTGTTTTCTTTCTTTTCTTTTCTTTCTTTCTTTTCTTTCTTTTCTTTTTTCTTTTTTTTTTTTTTTTTTTTTTTTTTTTGAGACAGAGTTTCTCTCTTGTTGTCCAGCTGGAGTGAAATGGATGGTGTGATCTCGGCTCACCACAATCTCCACCTCCCCATTTCAAGCAATTCTCCTACCTTAGGCTCTCTAGTAGCTGGGATTCCAGGCATGCACCAACATGCTCAGCTAATTTTCTATTTTTTTTTTTTTTTTTTTTTTTTTTTAGTAGAGATGGGGTTTCTCCATGTTGGTCAGCCTGGTCTCAAACTCCTGACCTCAGGTGATCCGTCTGCCTCAGCAGTGCTGGGATTATAGGCATGAGCCACCATGCCTGGCCTACCTGTGGTTTTATAAGAGACATCCTTTGGATAGATGGATGGATAAGGATGGTGGTAAGGAAGGGAGGCATTTATCTATTTGTTTTCTTTATGCTAACATGGATTATCTGAGTACAGTCACATTTATTTTCCACTTTATACAGTTTTGGATTTAAATATTAGATATGGAAAAGATATACTGGTAGCTGCTCAGTGCCAGGCAGTGTTGGTGCATTGTGGACACGGTGGTGAGTGGTAAAGATGGGCATCCTGTCCACAACCTTGCGCTTTATATAACAAGTTGCAGAAAACCTTTAAATTAGACCAAGGATGGAAGATTACTGGGCCAGTGTTCATTTAAGAAAATATTGTAAGTGTGAATTCACAGAGCACTTCCTAGTTTAGCTCCCCTCTAAGGATAAATTCAGATTCCATTTATTTTTAACTTAAGGTGATTAGATCAAAACAAAAGCATAATATTGGTGAAATTTAGTCCTGTCTGCCAATGACATTTTGGAATGTATTCATGTGTCCAATTCGATCTGAGGTCCTGCCATGTACAATCTGCAAGAGCTGCCTCAGCAGCCCAGGCCCATCTTGTTCTGGGTTCATCCCAGTCGTGTGCTGTTAAATGTTTAACAGCCAACAATCAAAGACAAAATGAAGCTCTCTCATTTACATTGTTTGCCAGTCATGCCATAGCTAATTTCCAGCTCCCAAGGCGATGTCATTGAACGTGGAATAGGGAAGGATGTGCATATCTGCCCCGGTCTCAAAACAGCTTACACTGATTGGAAGCAGCTATTTCATAAGTATTCCATCATCCAGAAATAGATGAAATTAATTTCAGCCGTTGTCGCTAAGTCTTGTGGCTTACAAAGGAGCAAACAGAAGAAGAATCAAACTACAGGGGCTCTGAGGTTGAGTTTGTAACTTCAGTCACGTGGTTAATGAAGGGATTCTTCTCACCTAGACCATATCAGACTGTGACACAGTGCATGTCTTTACGCAGCGTTCAGTTAGTCAACGCTCACATTTTATCCCTTCTTCCTTGAAGTGTCTTTCCAGCAGTGCACTTCCTTTCCATTCCCCTCTCATTAGCTCCCTCCCAATCTTTCCTTTAGAGATCTGTAGTCTTAACTAGATTCCTCGGTTTCACCTTCACTCTCCTCCTCTTTCATACCATTTCCCATTTAATATTTCTAGGATTCTGATATAATCTCATTAACTTCCTGCTCTTTATGCAAACCATCAACAGTCTCTTACTCCCTTCGAGATAAAAGTCACCTCCTTAACCTGGTGTTTAATGCCTTCTATTATCTGATCCCACCTTATCCATAAACATGAATAAGCCATTATTTCTTCTCAAGAGTCTTTTAGTTCAGCCAGAATGATGATGACTTATGTTCTTCAAGGACATCCTGTTTTTTAATTAGTAAAAATTTAAAATAATTTTAGATTCACGGGAAGGAGCAAACATAATGCAGAGAAGGTCTATGTATTTTTCACTCATTTTTCTCCAATGGTTACATGTAAATAACTATAGCACATTATCAAAACCAGGAAATTGGCATTGGTACAATGTTCATGTATAGTTTTACACCATTTTATCACATGTATGAATTCATGTAACCATCACAGGGATAAAGATACAGAAATTTTCCATCATCACAAGTATGATGTGCAACCCTTATATAATAATATAATCAAACAATCAAATCCACCACCATCCCCAATCACCTCTGGCCTCTGCTAAATCAAGTTCAGCCTAAAGCTACCTCCTTACACATTTTAAATTCAGCCTGAAGGTTTCTCTGTACAATGTTAGCTACAGCCTAGATGGAGTCGTAAATGGACTATAGTCTACTCTTGCACCAGTCACTGAGTTTTAGCCAACCAGAAGACCAACTATTCAAACTGTGCTCACATAAGGTGAACATTGAGCTGTAACCAGTTGGGCTGTTTCTGTACCTCACTTCCATTTTCTGTACATCACTTTCCTTTTTATGTCCATAAATTTTCCTCCACCATGTGGCTGTGCTGGAGTCTGAGAGCCTACTCTGGTTTGGGAGGCTGTCCAATTTGTGAATCATTCTTTGCTCAAACTCTTTTACATTTAATTTAGCTAACGTTTTTCTCTTAACACCTCTGACAACTGTGGATTGAGTCTCCATTCTGACTTTGGTCATTTTGGGAATGTGATGTAAGTGGGGGTCATCCTATGTGACTTTGAGGTTGACATTGTTTACTCAGCATAATGGCCTTGAGATCCACCCAAACCATCACCTGTGTCATGAGCCCCCTCTTTTTCACTGGTGAGTAGTATTCCATGGCATGGATATGCCACAGTTGCTTAACCATTCACTGATTGAAGGACATCTGTGCTGTTTCCAGCTTTGGACTCTTATGACTGGTGCTACTATGTACTCGTTTTGTGGAAACATAAACTGGAAAAATGCCCAGTAATTCAACTGCAGGATAATAGGATAAAGTCATGTTTAATTGTATAAGAAACCACCAAGCTGTTTTCCAGAGTGGCTTGTACCATTTTGTATTCTCACTAGCAATGTCTGAGAGATCCCATTTCCCTTCCTCCTCACCAGCCTTCTGTGCTGTCACTATTTGTTATTTTAGTTGTTCTAAGCAGTGTGTAGTAATATCTTACTGTGGTTTCAGTGTGTATTTCCCTAATGACTAGTGATGTTGAACATCTTTCACATGTGTTTACCTGCCATCCAAAAACATTTTATTTTTGTCTCCAACCGTTTATTTGTGGTATGCTTTCTGAAAACCGTTTATTTGTGGTATGCTTTCTGAAAACACTATTCTCTTCTTCATCCATCCAAATTGTATTCATCTTCTCTGACCTGACTCAAATCTCATCTCTTCCTCAAATTTCAGCTCTATTGCACTTGATCTACTCTGAACTCCCATAGTAACACTTGCTATGAAGTGGCTTATGTTTTTACTGAACCATCTTCCTACTGGCAGAGTATGCTGTTAATGGTCCTCCTGGACCCCCCGGATCTCTTTGCTGGGCTCCCATTCCCTGGCTTCCACTCTGCTTTGAAAGTACCCAGTGGCTGATACTTAACTTCTATTTGGAAGATTGTTCTCAGGCTGCTGGAGCTTCCTCCACATGTGCAGAGACCTGGAGACCCTAGGATTTTATATTCACCAGGAGGAGCTTGCAGCCAATGGCTGAGGCATGTGGGAATTTGAACAGGCAGGTTCCTCACCTCAGGATGAAGCAATTCTAAGACACGATTTGCCCTCCAGAATTCCCCTGCAGGGCTGGACATGAGCTGCCCTCCTGTCTTGGTCTGAACTCATATCCTTGCCTGGCTTCTTCTCTTCTTTTTCTGCTCACTCTCATTCCCTTGCCACTTTCTCCTGGGAGCACTTCCTTCATAGATCTCTTGCATGCAAATTTTCATCTCAGGTTCAGTTCAGGGAGAACGCAAACACAGACAACACTTGGAATAGTGCTTGGAAACCAACTTTGGGGATAGGATTCTGGAGTTAGATCATTTACAGGCCAGATGGTAGCAGGTCCTTTTCACTGGTGGTAGGTGGGGTATTGATCATCTCTGGCATGTGGCAGCGTACTGTTGCAATTCCTAAGAGTTTCATGAGTGATGGATTTAGATGAGATACAGATTAAGACACTGCATTGACTTTTGTGATATCTCTGATATTTAAGAGAAATGGGGGAAATGATCACTTTGAAGACAGGGAATCAGTGTGGCTGAGTGCTACTGATGGATTGCAGAGAGGTCAGCCAAATACAAAGTTAAGGCAGTGAGAGAAAGTTGGAAGTCTCCACAGAGCATATAAAAGACCCTCACTTTTGGCTGCCAAAGTGAAGACTGTATTGATGTCTAAGACCAGGACCTAATTTAAAGAGAACCAGAACCTCAAAGTTGTCTGAATTTTCAGTCTTCAATCTACACCAGTGTTAGAGAAGAAAGGGAACCCTAAAACCTGGGGTGAAGACACATGCATTCTAGAACATTGGGCCCCTTTCTCCCTGAACTTTCTGTGCCTGCAGAACGTACTTATTTCTTTTTTTCTTGTAACTCTCCTTGCCTGAAGACTATCGAGGTCTCAGTTGAGGCACATGGCTTGCAGAAATATGTTTGCCCAACCCAAGATCTGCTTTAACTTTCCCTCATGACTGGGGAATATCATGACTGGGGAAGTAGCATCCAGCTAAGGGAGAGAAGAGATTATTCACATGAAGATTTGCAAGACTGGCTAAGATGTACTGCGAGAAAGTGGTAGCACATGCCTGCAATGGTCTTGAGGGAGCTGTGTGCATGAGTGGGAATGTGCGTGGAGGGGATAGGTACAAAACTGTATAAGGCAGCATTTGTTGATAGGAGTGCTTAACTCACCAACACCCTGGAAAAAACTCCTAGACCAGTCAACACCCTGAGTTGACTCTAGAAAGCTCAGGGAAAAATGACAGCCTATAATAAGTGGGCTGCCAGAACTACCTTGGCAGGATGTTGAGGAAAGGATCAAAAGAGTCTTAGAAATGAGCATGCTGCAGCGAATCATTCTAAGACCTGAGAACCCTCCAGCCATCGCTGCTTCGCTGCCTCTTGGAAGGCCTAGAGAGCATTCCTTCCACTGAGGAGGTAAGGAATGCGTTAATAGAGAGTGTCGGAACAGCTGAGAAGCTCGAGCAGGGCTGATGGCAAAGGCTGCTGTAAAATAATCCACCCTCCTAGTATTATGGAGTTCATAGGATTGCAGAATAATGGTAGCCAGGAGGCAGCATGTGCCCACCAGAGTCAAGGTGGCCATGATTGCCATAACAGACAGCAGGAGCAGAAGTCACCATAGAATCTACCCTCAGTTATCTATGAGGATGGTTAATAGACTGTAGGGTTTCTTCAGACAAAACTTGTGTGCAGCTGACAAGAATATCACTTTACATAATCGGAAACTCGAGACTGGATGTGCAGTAAGCTAATGCTAGTGACCCCATTGTAAGACAGGATCCCTCATCCAGTTTCCAAGTCTGAGCCAGCTCTCAGACCCAGAGCTTTTGGATGGAAGGAGGAGCTGAGCACCCTTGAAAAAGGACCTTGATCTCTGCCAGGTATGCAGTAGCAATTCCTGAGGTTCTTCTTCAATGGGACTTTCAGACACTGATCTGAGTAGCACACCACTAAGAAAAAATAAATAGCCACGTCTTTCAAGGCCTAATGAACATGGGGTCTTATGGGATGCTGGCTCCAGGGAACCCAAAGTACCATCACAGCCACCTGTTGGAGGGGGTCAGGTGACATAGGAAGTCTTGACTCAGGCCTGGATCCATACGGATGGATCCAGGAACTCCCTCAATGGTCATTTTTCTGGTTCTCAAATCCATAAGTAAGATGGACATTGTTAGCAGGCTGCTGCATCCTCACTGGGTTCTTGATCTGAAGAGTAAGGGATACCGTGATTGGAAAGGCTAAACAGAAACCCCTTCACTCTCCTTGGCCCCAGCCAAGATAGTGCAGGAGAAAAATGACCTCAGCCTGGGAGAAATGGCAGAGTATTTCCCTCTCAAAGACTTAACAGATGCAATGTGGTGTTTTCCATTATATCTGTAGTATATATATATATATATAGTAGCATGTAGTTCAACAATCCTGCCAGTAAAAAAACTTGACAGATCCTATGGGATAAAAGTGAACCACCACAGACTTAACCAAATGGCAACTCCAGTCTCAGATTCTGTGGTAGATGTTGTATCCCTGCTGGGCTCTGGTTTGTGGCATGGCTATGGAGTTAGTGAACACATTCTTCCCCATATCCATCCTAAAGGAGGGCCAGAGTCTGCTTGTATTCACCTGGAAGGTGGGGCTGTTTGCATTCATGGCCCTGCTTCATGGCTGCATTATTTCCATCACAATACAGCCTGAAGTAGCTGAACCCTCTGGGCATTCTGAAATTTCCTGTTGGCCCATTATACTGATAACATGTTTATAGGACATGATTAGCAGAAAGTGGGGACTATCCCAGTTGTGCTTCATAGGATAGGAGATAAACTCTACAAAGTTTGCAGGGTCTGCTCTACTGCTGTTTTTTCAGGCATCCAGAGATCTGGGGTGGGTTAGGCCATTCACTCTTGGGAAGAAGACATGTTATGACATCTCGTACCTTCTACCATTAAGAAAGAAGATGGTCTTGCAGGTGTATTGTTTTGAAGACAGCACATATCATATTTGGAAATACTCTACTGGCCCATCTATTAAACGACTTGTAGAATGACAGTTTTAAGTGGGCCTAGACCAAGAGAGGCTCTGTAGCAGGTCAGAACTGCAGTGCGCACAACCCTGCCACTTGGGCTGTATAAGTCATCATAGTCCCTGCTGCTGGATGTACCTGCCATAGATGTAAATATCATGTGGCGTCACTGGCTGGTCCCAATATGAGGGTTGCAGTGCACATCCCTGGAGTTCTGGATTGAAGCCAAGCTCCCTGCAGCAGAGGGCCACGTGGAAAGCATCTCTTGGCTTGGCCCTGGGCCCTGGTGGATACTGAGCATCTGGCCATAGGCAGCACATGAGCATGCAAGAAGAGCTGTTTATCAAGAGCTGGCTGTTTTTAGACTCACCAAATCGTAAGCCTGGACAGGCATGGCAGCAATTTTCATGGGAGCAAAAAGATACGTCCCAATGCATGGAGATGATGAATGTAAGTTACAGCCTTAGACCAATGGCTGCAATGGGAGCTATAGGTCATCCTACCAACTCTCTGCTCGTCAATTTCCCCCAGACATTGTGACTAACAAGCACCTTGAAGATGTCATGGCAGTATAAAGCAAATGTAATGTGCATAGATTTGAGTGAAGCAAGGGGTGAAGTGTAATGAATGCTGTCAGTGCTCCCCCATATTCCCTAGAATCCCTGTCCTGTATCTTTCCTCTTGCCCCCACCCCAACATCTGGATGTTTTTGCCTTTGATGACTGCTACCTGCAATGCTTCTTTGAAAGATGGCCCTTGGGCTACTGGAGTCACTTTTATTACATGTGCAGAGAGCTGGGAGTAGCTAGGAGTGTCTGTTCCCTTGATGCAGACTTTGGCCAATGACTGAGAAGCTCGGGAATACAGAAACTCAGCTCCACTGTTTCAGTTCAAGACAACGTTAGGTATACTTTATACTTCTGAATTATCCCAAAGGACCAGGCTGGAGCACTTGCTACAGGATTTTGCCTGAAATCACATCCCTGCTTGGCTTTTCCCCTTCCCCACCCTGCTTCCTTCTCTTTTTCATTAGCTTCTCCAGGGAATACTTTCTTACTAAATAACTAATTGCACATGAAGTCTGATCTCAAGTTCTGCTACTGGTAAAACTGAGTTATGCCACTATTTGTCTTTTCTTCTTAATCAGGATTCAAGATCCTAGAGGGCTGAGATGGTTTCTTACAAACTCTTGAGTTTTCAATCATTATATGCAGTACAAAGTATGGATATCATAAACAACCATTTGAGTCTCAACAAAATCCTCAAATCACTGTAACAAACTTCAAATGATTATATATCCATATATAATTTACAGGAAATGAAATATTTGCTTACTAAAATTGAGATGTGATTTTCCTTTTTTTTTTCAAAATGATGGGAAGCTATTCGTTTTTGAAATCTTCATTTTATTTTGACATCTTCCAGCATGATTCAGATGCTACTCATTACAAAGGGTCCATCACTTTCTCATCAAGGTGAAGAATGACACAAAAGAAATGCCTCATGGCAATAAAAATTTATTTTTAAAGTAAAGTTTGATTTTCAAAGATCTCACGGCATACAAATGAATTTCCCTTTCCACTTGGCTATCATAATATTCACAGAAAATTACAATAAGATGAATCATTCACATCAGTCAGAAATTCATGATTTTAAGATCTCATGCAATGCCTCTGCTAAGATAATGTGTAAGGAAAGCACATAATTGAAGTCATCTTTGTCATCTTTGATAAAGATGACAAAACCCTCCCATCAAAAATTTGGGACCCCTCATTACCCATTCTCCTACCAAACGTGTTTAAAAGATATATTCTTAACTAACTTTAGTTATATGATATATGTGTGTGATGGAAGAGAAGCTGACCTTCTGAAAAATAACAGGTTTGGAAAGTAACGTGAACAGCAAATGGGGCAATGAACTGAAATGCATTGGAAGGAAGATGCAGTCCCAAGTGTGAGCAGAGCCAAATCAAGGCCCTGTGGCAGGCAGGCAAATCCTGAGAAACGGGCATTGAGTGAATATTCATTGGCATCACCAGGACATTGTTCTGGCTTCTCATCTTGTATGCAGGCCACAGATTTGTACCTCCTCTCCCTACCTGAAGTTGGTCCTCACTTGTGAGTTCTGGTCAGTGAATTGGCAACAGGGGGCTGTGTGTCCCTTTTGGGCTGCAGCATTTAGTGGCCTTTGGGAGACCCCCTAGAGCTCTTTCCTTCTGCTATGGCAGCTGAAAATGTGGGAGACTGTGGCAACATTGCTAACCTGGAACCCAGGGCAGGGACCATGCTGGGCATGGCACCACATTTAGCTAAAGTAAGTAGACAGTGGGAATAAGAAAAAAAATATGTTGAGATGTGGGTCAAAGGTAGCAAGTTTCAGTTAGAAGGGAGGAATACGTTTTAGTGGTCTGTTGCACAGTATGGTGACCATAGTTTATAGTAGTTTATTATCTATTTTTAAATTGCTAAAATAGTAGATTTAAAATATTCTCATGAGAAAGAAAATTGAAAGTAGGTGAGGTGATAGGTATAATTAGCTTGATTTAATCTTTCAACAGTGTAGACATATTTCCAAACATAACACTGTACTGCATAAATATACACAATTAATCTTTGTCAATTGAAAACTTACATTTTTAAAAAAGAAAAAATATTTGTAATGTAAAGCTACTGAGATAGTAAGATTGTTTTCACAGAATACCAGCCCATCTTGCCTAACCTGGAAGGTAATGTTTACCTCCCCTTAATTTCCTACCATTCTTCCGTAACTTCATCCCCTTCTGCAGTTCTTCTAGTTAGTCCCCCAGGCTCCCAAGACTTCTGTTTCTCACTCCTCCAAACAAAACCTATTGAGAAATTGATGTATACTATAGCATAATGAAGTTTAATTTACTGTATCTTTCTGTGGTGTTTTTGTAAGTAAGGAGAAAATTTGGGGCAAATAAATACATGATAGATAATACAGATTCAAGATAGACAAACACATTGCGGGAGAGAGAAGGTCTGGCATTGGGAAATTATCTGCACACGTCTTCCATCACTGGTCTGCTGTAAGCAATATCAGAGCATTAGGATTCAAACATGGACTCTGGCATGAGACAGAACTAGGTAAAGACACTCTTGCTATCATTAGTTTTGTGACATTAGCAAAGTCATATTACTACCTAAGCCTTAGTTCCACATCTATGAAATGGGCAAATGCATGTGAACTTGTGGTTGTTATGAGGATTTGGTGGAAATAATGCATACATTCTTTGCTGAGTGTCCAATAGTTACAAATAAATCTTTTTATATTACTGTCCCTACAACAAGCTCTTTAACTCCATTGTATGGTCAAAAACATAAAGGGTATTCATCACTGATATTTTTATTCATGATCACTTTGGAAGCTCCCCTTACTTTCCATGGTTCATTGCCATGTGTACCGAGTGCTCTTAGATCTTTAATTTCTCAGAACTATTCCTTTCCTGTCTAAATGAGGAAAATCCATCTCATTTTGAAAAATACATAGTCTATATGTCTTATAGATACATTTCTATTCTTTTTGTTTCCTCCATAGAAGGCTAAAGGCTTAGCCCATATATTCCTTGGAATTTTCCAACAATCAAGTGGATCATGCAGTTTCCCTGAGTCACAAGACAGTTTTTGACAGTGATGCTCAGTTTTACACCATCCACAAGCCAGATAATGAATTTACATAGGAATCAATGAGGGAGAGAAGATGTTTTAATTTCACTTTAAATACACACACACACACACACACACACACACACACACACACAGGTATATACATATACACACACATACACACATATATGTGTATATATATATATATATATATATATATATATATATATACACACACAGATATTTTGTATGTAATATGGGGAAGAAAGTAGTTATGGAAGAAAGATATTAAAAGAATGGTTGGAAGGAAAATGAAAGATAAACATTACCTTCTATATCAGGCAAGATGGGCTGGGATTTTGTAAAAACAATCTCATATATATATATATATATATATACATATTACACACATATATAATGTATGTGTATATATAAATACACACTATTCTACTGTATATATTATAGTAGAATATATATTACATACATACACTAGTATCTATAGTGTGTACATATAGCATATATAGTATATATACTAGTATATATGGCCAAAGTGGCCAGCAGTGACCAGAATGAGGTCATGGAGTTTAGTCTGAAGCGAGAAGACTCAGCAGGGAGGAGTGCAGGGCTGGCAGCTCTCAGACGATCAGAAAGTACACATGATAAACCTTGGCCATGAAAACAGCATGATCATTTTGCTTTTTAAAATAAATTTCATGGATATTTAAATTTTAAAAAATTCCTTAAAAATCCACAGTAGTTCCACTTCATTTTTTAGTACATCTTTCCAACATCCCATGGGCCCTCAACTCACTAGGTAAGGGAAGTTTATACATCTAAAAGTCTAAATGGAAATGTTTTCCATGCAAATTGTGAAATGATATCAATGAATTATTCTAAAAGAGAGTGACTAAATTAAATAAATACATTTTAAACACATTGCTTTTAAATGGAAAAAACTGCAATTACTTTTGCACCAACCTATATTCTCTCTCTCTCTCTCTCTCTCTCTCTCTCTTCATATATATAATGGATATAGTAGAATCAAGTCTGACTTCCAAACTGAGTCCAAGCTATCTTTTGAATTAAAATTTTAACCATGATAGGATATGTGGAAGGCTTTCAATATTTTGAAAATAGGATTGTGAGTCAGAAAAATCCAGGTTTACTTTTCCTTACTGGCCATGTGACCTTGGATAGTTCAGTTTTATGAACGTGAGTTTAGTTTCCTTACACACTAAAAATGGGAGTAGTATCTGTCTTCTGACTGTTACAGGTTCCTCCTAGATACCAGATGACATAACACGTGTGGAATACTATACAAATGAGCAACTATTATTATGCTCATTATCTCGAGGGAGGTCCACATCCTGCAAGAAGTAAGCGAGTAGACTGGCTGAGTGGGGTTAAGAGTCATGAGAATTTTAAGGCTAGTAGTTCCATTTTGGTTGGTTGGTAAGAACTTAGGTTAATGACTTTAAAATGTATTAATCACTCCCTTTAAAAATAATTAATTGACACAGTTTCACTATTTGCATGGAAAACATTTTCCTAATAGTTCAGACTTTTGATCAGCCCTTACTTAGTGAGTTGAGGGCCAATAGGATGTTGCAAAGGTGTACCAAAAAAATGAAGTGGAACTACTGTGCATTTCTGAAGAATTTCTTAAAATTAAAATATCTATGAAATTTATTTTAAAAAGCAACCAGTGAAGCGATTGTCCTCATTACTGAGGATTGCCACATTCTAAAATGACTTTCCTTCTAGAAGAAAGGCTTTTAATTTTCCCCTGTCCCCTCTTTCTCTCCCCACACCCACCGTGAGTGTGTTTGTCTAGAATGTTGGCCAAACCACAGTTTAAATCCATAAGAGACTGTTCTTTTATTATGACTTAATTCAATACAGGCTTAAATAATCTAAAACTTTTTTGTTTTTCAAAGTAATCCTAATACATTTGCACTGGAGCCAAAACCTACTGTGTTTTCAGCAGAACGCAAACGGGTGGCACTGATAAAATCTCTTTAAACTGAAAGGGGGCCTATGATGGGAACACAAAACCCTTAGTTATGGTGACATTGACGATGGCCGGGTAAAGCTTGTCTTCAGTGACTAATAAGAAAAGCAGAGGGTTTCTCAGTCTTGGCTTCTTGCTTAGGACTGGATGGGGACCGAAGATCGTCACTCCAACAATGTATGACTGATGAGGAAAAATTTGGAAACCTCAGCTTAGTGCCCATCCTCCTGAGAGAAGGCAAAATGTAGGCCACGTGTCCCCTGCATTCCCCATGCTTGGAAAACAAGAGCTTACAGAAATGCCAAATGGATTCTTAGCATATTTTACAGCAGTTTTGAATAATGTTTTTCTTTCTCATTCCTAATCAATCTAAGCTTTCTTTAGATACATATTTTCCCTTCTGCATAAAATGTTTCTGAAAGGACTTACGGATGAAAAATCACAGGTAAGTTCTTTTTTGTTTCTTCTGATTTTCCTTTCATTCCCATGCATTTGGAGAGTCTTTCAAACTCTCAATTTGAATGGAAACAGAGTTTGGCAAGTTGGGATTTTTCTATTGCCCGCAAGAATCCCCAGATGAGTGTTTGCTCTGTCAGACTCTGTACATCACAGCAACCTCAAGCATTAAAATGCACTCTTTCCAAAGCGAAAGTCCTTCAAGGTTTGTTATGGTGGGTAAATTTTAGTGGTTCAAATGCTCGTGATACACATCGTAGAAGAGTTTGCACACTTGAAATCATACTCCACCTGGCAACCGCAAACAGAAAATGCCAAAGGAATCTAAGACACAGAATGATCAAAATAACTTCCATATTATTCAGTCCAGGAAAATGGCATCTTTGGTTAAAAAACGTAAATTGCTGGTCAGCTTAATCGTCTAAGATTGACGGCAAGTACGGCTGCCATATTAAGTCAGAAAAATAAACTTTGACTTGAACACAAATGTGGTTTTGCCGGCTCGTGGTCAGGGTAAGCCACAACTTTCAATGTCTCTGGCTAGACACAACCACACTCCTTTCCAACTATCTTACTCTGAATTCCTAATTCTTACAGTTTATTTTCTCTTTATATGACTCAAGAAACACATTTTAGAAAATACTATTACAAAAAGGAGGCAGGAATGCTTACTGAGCTTTTTATTTGTGTTTATTTTCTCCAGTGTTTGTCCTTTTCCTGTTCCTGACAAGCCACTTTGAAATTTCTTAAACCAGAGCTTCCTCAAGGGTAAAAGCAGAGAGTTCTTGAAGACACGATACTTTCTATCTTTTGTAAAAAACCAGAGCTTGGAATTGAGTAAGGAGATCGTGAGATGGAACTGATGGAGAGGAAACCCCTTCAGATCCAGAGGGAATGAACTTGTGTGGCAGCCAGGACTACCAGGGCAGTGCCAGGCACGTGGCAAGACCTGAAGACACAGAGGCTCCACTTGCCTAGGGAGGCTGAGTCCAGCCCTGCAAATAGCTCTTGGACCCCAGATTTGACATGGGAGCCACAGAGAGCCTCTTAGGAGACCACACAAGGAGCACAGAGCAAAGACCAGAGCTTCCTGGGTAGGATCCCTGAAATGCTCCAGTCCCGGGGGATGAGGTGGGGACCCTGGGATGGTCCTGGGAAGGTGAGGTGGGGACACCCTGGGATAGTTCTCAGTGGGTGATGTGGGGATACCTTGGGATGGCCCTGGAGGGGGAGGTGGGGACACCTGGTATGGTCCTGGGGGATGAGGTGGGGATTCTTGGGATGGCTCAGACTGAATAAATGCACTGCCTGCTCCAATTGGAGTCCTGTGTAATTTGGCTCTAGGAGAATAAAGGTTTGGACATTTCCTAAGTATCCTATTATTTAATAGAAAAGCATGACGGTTATGAAATAAATTATAAAGCAATACAAAACATTTGAAAAAGACTTGAAAGTTAATAAATGATTAAAATCACTCCTAACTTCACTGCTTAGAGATAGTGATTGTTAATGTTAAGGTGTATTTCTTCCTAGCTTATTTTTCTATGTATAAATATATGGATATATATGCATATTTCTTAATAAGTGAGATTTTACTTGGTATATAATTCTGAATCCTCTTCTCACATAATATTTAATAGGAATTTTTAAATTCATTATCGAAAAGAGGTACTACTAATGGGTAAATGCTATTCCATCATATGGCTTTAACGTACTTTCTTTTTTCTTTTTTTTTTTTTTCCAGTGGAGGAACTCATACTCTAGTGGGGAGACAATATATGAATATGTGATTACAGGGTAATATTCTAAATGCCTGTGAAAGGTGTGGGAATAGAGCTGCACCTTCTTCCTGTTCCTACTTAGCAAAGGCAGGGAAGAATCTGACCAATTAATTCATGCTGAGATATGAATTACGATAGGAACCAAATGCATTACCCTTCCAGGGGTCTTTTTGCTTATTTCTTTTCTTTTCTATTCTTTTTTTTTTGAAGGAGAGGAAGAAAGAGGAAGAGAAAGAGGACGAGAAAGAGGAAGAGAGAACAGGGGTGTTGCTTTATTGCCCGGGCTAGAATGCAATCTAAAAATGGGTATGCCTATAATTGTGCTTAATAATAAAGACATGAAAAAAAAAATGAGGGAAGAAAATAACAAACAGGAAGCCAACCAATGTTTCATTTAAACCTGTAAATAGGTGTTATATGGTACTAATAAGAGTGTATATTTTGTGTCTTTAAAGTGGAGAGTTCTATAAATGTTAATTAAGTTTACTTGTTCCAGATCTGAGTTCAAATCCTGGATATTGTTGTTAATTTTCTGTCTAATTGATCTGTCTAATATTGATGTTGAAGTCTCTCACTATTATTGTGTGAGAGTCTAAGTCTCTTTATAAGTCTTATATATCTGAGTATTCCTGTGTTGGGTGCATATATATTTAGTATCTTTAGCTCTTCTTGTTGCATTGATCCTTTTATCATTATGTAATGTGTTTCTTTGCTTCTTATGATCTTTGTTGCTTTGAAGGCTATTTTATCAGAGGCAAAAATCGCAACTCCTGCTATTTATTTATTTATTTATTTTTGCTCTCGATTTGGTTGGTAAATCTTTCTCCATCCCTTTATTTTGAGTCTTTGTGTATCCTTGCATGTGAAATGGGTCTGGATGCAACATACCAATGGGTTTTGGCTTTTTTTTTTTTTTTTTGCCTGTCTGTGTCTTTGGATTGGGAGATTTAGTCGATTTAAATTTAGAATTAATAATAATTTATGTGAGTTTAATACTGCCATTTAATGTTAGCTGGCTGTTTTGCCCATTAGTTGATGTAAATTCATTATATTGATGCTCTTTACTTTTTGGTATTTTTTAGAAAGGCTGATATTGGTTGTTCTTTTCTATGTGTAGTGGTTCTCTCAGAAGCTCTTGTAAAGCAGGCCTGGTGGTGATGAAATCTCTGAGTGCTTGCTTGTTCACAAAAGATTTTATTTTTCCTTTGCTCATGAAGCTTAATTTGGCTGGATATAAAATTCTGGGTTGAAAGTTCTTTTCTTTAAGGATATTGAATATTGGCCCCCACTCTCTTCTGGCTTGTAGAGTTTCTGCTGAGAGATCTGCTGTGAGTCTGATAGGCTTCCCTCTATGGGTAACCTGACCTTTTTCTCTGGCTGCCCTCAGTATTTTCTCCTTCATTTCAACCCTTGCAAATCTGGTGATTATGTGCCTTGAGGTTGGTCTTTTTGAGGAATATCTTTGTGGTGTTCTCTGTATTACCTGGAGTTGAATATTGTCCTGCCTTGTGAGGTTGGGGAAGTTCTACTGAATAATATCCTGAAGTGTATTTTCCAGCTTGGATTTCACATTCAGGTACACCTATCAAGCGTAGATTAGGTCTTTTCACATAGTCCCATATTTCTTGGAGACTTTGCTCATTCCTTTTTATCCTTTTTTCTCTAATCTTGTCTTCTCGTTTTATTTCATTAAGTTGGTCTTTGACTTCTGATATCTTTTCTTCTGCTTGATCAATTCGGCTGTTAAAACTTGAGCATACTTTGCAAAGTTCTCGTGTTTTTCAGCTCCATTAATTCACTTATATTCCTCTCTAAATTGTGTATTCTTGTTAACATTTCATCAAACCTTTTTCAAAGTCCTTAGTTTCTTTGCATTGGGTTAGAACAAGTTCTTTTAATTCCCAGAAGTTTCTTATCATCCACCTTTTGAAACCTGCTTCTGATAATGGAACACACTCGTTTTCCATCAGGCCTTGATCCATTGCTTATGAGAAACTGTGATCCCCTGTACAGGGAGAGGTGTTCTGTTTTTGGGTATTCTCAGACTTTTTAGGCTGATTTCTTCCCTTCGTTTTAGATTTATCCATCTGTGGTCTTTATAATTACTGCCTTTGTAATGGGGTTTCTGAGTGGACGTCCAACTTGTTGATTCCCAGTGCTAAAATCTGAGCAACCCACTGTGCCAGCCAAAACAACGGTGTTAAGATTGATGGTGCTTTTCTGATTCTGCACCAAGAACCGCCGCACCAAGGCAGCGGCAAAGCCGCCTTGCTGGCCATAAGAGTCAGGCTGGCGACCCATGGGGCTCCTCCGCTGGGAATCTCTTGGTGTGTGAGCAACAAAAACTTGTCTGAAAGCATGGCGTCCTCCCGTTCTCTGTGCTTTCACTGGGAGCTACAATCCCAAGCTGCTAGTGATCAGCCATCTGGGATCTCTCCTTTTTGTACTTTCTGTCACACTTTCTTTGGCTGATATTGCAGCTATGTGGGATGGTCCCGAATAAGTTGTGTCCATCCTGCGGTGGGATGGGCCAGACAGAGTCCAGTTCCACCAGGGACTGAGCACATCACTCGATGTCAAGGTCATTGTTGTTGAAGAGGAAGAAGGAGCTGCCGGAGTTTCCTCTCCTGGCTGTTCCTCTTGGCCTTCCACAGACTAATATTTGAGCAATAGCAATGGGATAGAGCCCTGTGGCTCTGTGAGACTCAGATAGTAGAGTCTAATACAAATCAGGCTGGATTTTTATTATCCTGCTTCCTTCCATCACCCCTGAGGGTTTGTGCACAAACGTGGTTATGCACAGTGGAAATGGCAGCAGTGGGCTCAGCCCCACACTATGGATGAGCCCCCCCCCCGCCCATCTAGCAACTGCTCCCTGCTGGGCACAGCTCCTGCTCAAGGGACGTTGATGCCTGGAGGAAACTCAGCACTCAAGGGAGTCATGCTGGGACAACCCTCATTCCTAGAAATACCTTGAGGAAGGACCAAGAGAAGAGGAACAAATGTGGATCTGCACCAATAACTGACTGGTGTGTTCACAAGCCAATGGCAGATGCCCCTCAGGAATGCCCCCAGGCACCGGATTCTGCACTAATGAATGAGGTGAGATAGAACTCTGAAATGAACAGCTTTGCATAGACACTTGATTCTTGCATGGAGGTTCTTAGGACAAAGAGTATTAGGTCCTAAGGTCATGAACACATTTAAATATCTTGTGCCATCTGACTGATCTGCAGAAAGAAACCAACTCACATCTTTTCAGAATTTTGAGAGATTTAAATTTCACTGCATCCTTGCTAGCATTAGCAGCTGGATGGGAGGGACAAAAATGCAAAGGAGCTTCCAAGGATAAAGCTGTCAGATAGGAGAATGAGAACGAACTTGAGCTGAAGTTCTGTGGAGAGGTTCATGGCAAAGCCAGAGGTTCATGGCGTAGCAATGGCTCACTGGGTGGCACTGGCCTATTTTGGGGATGGATACCTTGGCTGCCAGGGCACTTGAGAGAGGAGGAGGTAAACACCCTACCTGTCATGGAAAACATGCACTCAGGCCATCACTTGTACTGGAATCCAATTTTTAAATTATAAGGTCAGACACTTACTGCAGTTGAAATACTTTGTACATGTAATGCAAAATTTGCAAAGCTGAGCATCAAGTTAGGGCAGATCTGACTTTAGTAAATACGATTGCTTCCCAGGCTGCTGGAACAGTGTGTCACAACCAGGGTGCCTTAAAACAAGAATGTATCCTTACAGTTTTGGAGGCTGGAAGTCTGAAACCAAAGTACCAGCAGGGCTGTTCTGCTCCTATGGCTCCGGGGAACACTTCTCGCCTCTCTCTTAGCTCCTGGTGGCACCCAGCAATCCTCCCCACCTCTGTCTCTGTCATCACATTGCTGTCTTCTCTCTGTGTCGATGTGTATTTCTCCTTTAATAAGGCCTACCCTACTCCAGCATGACTTCCTGTTACCTTGATTTCACTGCAGTGACCCTATTCCCAAATAAGATCACATTCACAGGTACCCAAGTTAGCATTTCAGCAGGAAGCCTAATATATATTTATTTATTTCACTTATAGCATTATTTTTACGTGTTTGTTTTAGTGTGAAGTCTTTGTAGGGAGGGTCTCCTTTTAAAATGTTATGCTTGCATTTTTTAGGGATGCACATTGCATGTGCATGAGAAAGCTCATCGTGGGAAGCCCCACAGTCAACGATTTGGTGGGTCTTCTTTGTCACAAATAGCATTTGTGTGTATTCTATTCCCAGCTCTCTCTGCAGAGAGTCTTGTAAGGGATAAAGAGTATCTCTGTGTGTCTTGCTCTGTGCCCCACTCAGCAGAATGCTTCTTGCACCTGGGCTTTTATTACAAATTTTTAACACAACGATGATAAAAACTAGTTCTAACAAGGCATGCAATTATCTCTCCCTCATCTTCACCTCATTTATTCAGCACTGTGAGTTGCAGGCATGTTTCTTTTGATTTAAACTTTGTTTGCCTTTCTGCATTTTACCATGTTGGGTCTTACTTTTTTCTCCAAATCTGGCAACGTGTCACACCCAAATTTACATTGCGCAATGGACACTTTATCTCATTTACATAACTGCCTGCTATCTTTACCGGCAATTCCATCATGAGCTCTGTTTGAGTAAGGGGCTGGGAGATGAGTTCAAATAGGACCTTCAGCCCCAAATCCCAGGTGGGCATCTGTAGTGACCTGCAGCTGAGTCACAGAACACAGCCTGTAGTTGCTTTCAGCTCGTAATGACCGAGCTGCCTTACAATTCTGTTTTCTCCTTTGTCTGTTTGGACAGAGTGTCTTGTGCAGAATGGAGCATGACAAATTGTTTTTTTACTACAAATGCAAGGAGATGATCCCCCATGCTACTCTCTTCCTTTTTCTCAATAAGCGGTATTTTTCAGTGTTTATTGCATGCATTTTTCACTGAATTCTGGTAGAGTGCCTTTTGACTTTTCACTGCCACTTCAGCAGGGATCTGCATTTGGCTTTGCGAGTGGTGTTCTCCTACCTCTGTCTTCCACTCCCTCCCTCCCGTCTCCTCCCCACGCGATTTCACTTGCAAATGTTCACCGATATGCTAACTGCAGTGGAGCTCTGAAAAAGCATGAGGCTGGTGTACGGTGCTGATCCTAAGACAATCTAACAGCTTGCTTATGCATCTATTTGGCTTGGATGGAAAATTAGAACAGCTTTAATCTGCTACCAGCATCAAGCAGGGAAGCACTCCCTGGAGTGAGGACTTGGGAGCATCACAGCAGGCTCTGATGAAGGCGGCTGCTGCGGTGTCAATCCAGGCAGCAGAGTTCCAGTAGCAAGGAGGGCGCTAGCTTGTTTTAAAGAAAGCATATTATATTCGAGGGGGGAATAATCATTATACTGAACTGTCTCAGAGCTGAGTTTGGCTGCATCATGGAAAAATACAAACGGATTTTTTTTCTTCCTGGGTGCCCACATCAGTGTGGATAATGGAACCAAGGTCTTTAAAAATGGACACGTAGTGCAGTTCGGTCAGATGAGCATTTTAGATTTTAGTAATTAGTAGTTAGGGCTTGATGAAGTGTAGGAGGTAGGAGGGAGCCGAGTCTATTTTAGGAGATTAGAGTGATAAGGACTTTGCATGTTTTTATCAGTTCGTGTAGAATTTGACATACGGTAAACAGGAAAAGATAGTATTTACAAACCCCATAAATACACAGGATTGAAAAAAAAAAAAAAAAAAAAAACCAAAGTAGAGAAAGGAATGCCTGCCAGCACCACTCCCCTTGGCTTCAATAGTAGGGCACCATGAAAGGGCTACATATCACTGTGTGAACCGGATCCAGCAGTACAGAAAGTCGGCAGCATGAGGCTCCTGGATGGCACGTTAATTAATTCCAGCCAGTGGTGCCCAAGTTCTCCGGGCTCCATTTGGCATCGCCTACTGGTCTCTATATTTGGAATCATGAACTTCGATAATATTCCCCACCCTCAGGGAAGCCAAATTTTAGGTTGACTTGATTTGTCACATTCCTTTGTTTCATAGCTTTCTGTCAAAACCCCCCAAATTAATGCAACGCTATCTTGACTGTTTTGTTTCTTAATGCAATGAAACTGTCTTGAAATTACAGTTGGATAGAGCTGTTTTGAAATTTGCATTGACATCATAATCAAATCATAATAAAACTGTAATGGAGTCTCACAGCTTTGTGTGGACCTATCTGTTGTCAAAGTATGGTATTAAAAGTCTTTTATGTGATTTTTAATGTGATTTTTCTCCTGAAATATTTTTTAAAGTGTCAAGGCACACAGAGTCATCATAAACAAATGGCATTCACTTCTGTTGTTTAAAAAATTCTAGTTAGATATTGGGTTAACCTAACTCAGGCTTATTGTGAGGCTAAAAATGATATTTGATGAGAAAGTGCTTTGAAAAGTTAAAAGTATTAAGAAAATATTAAACCCAGAACAAAGTATTTTTGGTAAATGAGTAATAATGGCAGTGTAAAATAGTTCATTTTGACTGGAGCTAATTCAGTATTACAGGAAATTCTAACTATATATCTTCCAAGTAAAAGTTTCCATCTTTCTTTGAGACAGGAAATTGTACCACAATGAAATATGGAAAAGAAAAGATTTTATTTTTAGTATAACCGAATCATGTTAAAGTACTGTACTACTTACTGTTCAACAATGTCTTTATATATGTGTGTATATGAAAATAGCTCTACTAAATAGTAGGTAAAAACAAACATATACTCACCATTTCTTTACCTAATGTCATTATAGCCCCAGGGTCTCTTGTTATTCGTTTCCTTTTCCTTTTCCTCCTTTGGAAGGCATCAGCCTCATTTTCTTTGGTGAAAATGGAAAACAGCCTTCCAGTAAATTGTGCCGTGGGTCTAATGTTGTTTCTGGAGCAGAAACTGGCTGGCAACCCTGTCTGCGACCATCCTTTGGCCTGATGGTGGCTGATGAGTGGCTAGTGGTGCCTGTCGGAGTGTGGATCTCTGCCTTGGACCACAGGACCAGGTGGGGGCATGCTAGACAATCCCACACGGGCTCATCCTCTATACCTGTTTCACGGGTACTCCAGCTGTGGCCATTTTTCCAATGAGTCATATCTCAGGTGAAATGGTGGTGGCAGAACATGCGGCTTTCCTTGTCTAACTTCTGAATGGTCTGTGTTATTACAATCATGCGAGTTATCCACTTCATCTAAGTTGGTCATCACAGTGTGTAAGAATTAGTTTCTCTGACACGTGGACACAGAGAGGGGAACATCACACACTGGGGCCTGTCGGTGGGTGGGAGGGTAGGAGAGGGCTAGCAAGGGGTGGGGGATTGAGGAGGGATAGCATTAGGAGAAATACTTAATGTAGATGATGGGGTGATGGATGCAGCAAACCACCATGGCATGTGTATACCTATGTAACAAACCTGCACATTCTTCATGTGTACCCCAGAAATTAAAGTATAATAATTTTTTTTAAAAAAAGAATTAGTTTCTATGTTCTTAAGATAAACAAATGATTTGGATCCCAAGTGATCAAAAGAAATCCCAGATAATTCTGAAGGCCATGTAAACAGCAAATGCAAGGAGAGGGAAATGGTTCCTGCTCTCTGGAGGTGAGAGACAGCCGTAGACAACCAGTTCCTGAAACTGTAGGCTGTAACTGTGAAACAGCAGAGACCTACTAGAACAGAAAGGGGCAGATGCTTTGAGGGAGGCAGGCAGAGGAAGAAACAGGCGGGATGCAGCCAGCAGGCTGGGTAGAGGTTCCAGGGTGAGATGGGTCTCCGGGGTGGAAGCAGGCTGGCTCTCGGCTGCTCACCTAGCACAGTGTGAACTCCCATGTGGCACCTTCAGGAACCAAGCGCTGCCTTCAGTCAACGCAGCCGGCTGGAGATGGTCAAGCAGGTGGACCTGTAGCTGCAGGAATGACCCTCAAGCTTTGAATGACTTGCTGGGCTATAGAAATATATATCAAAATAGGGAGATTAGTTGATTTAATTTGGGGTAAGTAGGTAGAACTATTATTTAACAATAATAATAGGGTACAATAACAATTACAATAGGTTACAATAACAATAACTCTAACCTAATTATTATTGTCAAATAATTGTTTTCATCTTACAATAATTATCAAATAATTAATTTAAAAATACTTTTAATTGTGGCATTGTCAAATAATACTTAATTTGTAACTGACAGTACTTTTTTGCCTCCAAATTAGATGAATAGATCAGCACTGATATTTTAAGTTATAATTTAAAATCTCAGGTCATAGCTACATGACACCGAGCAACTGGTTAATTCCATGCATTCAGATTGATATGGTGTCTACAAACAATTAGTCTAGCAATTTATTGTGACCTAACTAGTTTGTCGGTTGTTTTGAAAAGCACCGTTTTTGGAAATCAATTAATTGATTCAAAACACTTAAAGCAGTTGAGATCTCCCCACTCATGAGGAAATTTGTATTCCTCCCAAATTAACAACATTCAATTACTCACAACAATCCTATGAGGTATATGGCCAAGTGCAGATATTGGAGCATTCACTAATTCAATAGGCAACTACATATTGAGAGTTTGTTGCATGAGGTGCTGAGAGAAGCCCTGGATAATTTTAAGGCATCTATACTTATACCAAAATTTCTAAAACTAATATTCACTTGGCAACTATGCCACTGATCTGTCCTTCTAAACTTAATTCTGTGGCATTGTCAAATAATACCACATAATTGGAAAAAGTAGCCTATCCAACCACACATAAAATTACATTAAAGTCACAGCCCATGGAACTTCTTTCCCAAGGACCTATCCTTGATTAATGGTTCTGTTAACATGAATCTACAAAACCTACTGTTTCCTTGATACAATCTTTAAAGTGTCTGTATATTTGATTATATTTTTTATTATGAATATACTGAAACCTAATTAAAATAGAAAGAATTGTGTAAAAAGCTCCATGTTTATCTATCATTCATCTTCAACAATTATCAAGTTGTGATCCAACTCATTTCATCTGTATCTTCACCCTACTTCCCCACTCCAGATTTTTTAAACTTGTAGAGGAATTATAACATTAACTGTTTACTACTGTTGATGATGTTTTGTGCTAAAATATCTATACTAAAAATTTCTATTAGTGACATACACAATGTTTTGCAACAATCTCTGCTATCTAGGTCCAAAACTTTTCATGTCTCTAAAAGGAAGCTCTGTACACATTAAGCAATCACTTCCCATTCCTGCCTCCCCCAGGCCCTGAGAATCACAAATATGCTTTATCTCTATGAATTGGCTACCTATGGATATTTCATGTGGATGGAATCATATCACATATAGCCTTTTGTGTCTGGCTTCTTTCACTTAGCATAATGTTTTGAAAATTCATCCATACTGCAGCGTGTATCAGAACTTCCTTCCTTTTCATAGTTTAAGAATAGTTCACTGTATTGTGTTTCATATTTTGTTTATTCATCAAGTGATGAACGTTTGGGTTGCTTTGAATATTGACTATTGTGATGAGTGTTGCTGTGACAGTTACATAGCGATTTTAGTTTGAACTTTGTTTTCAGTTACTTAGGGTGTATACATAAGAGTGAAATTATTGCCGGGCACGGTGGCTCAAGCCTGTAATCCCAGCACTTTGGGAGGCTGAGGCGGGTGGATCACAAGGTCAAGAGATTGAGACCATTCTGGTCAACATGGTGAAACCCCGTCTCTACTAAAAATACAAAAAAAAAAAAATTAGATGGGCATGGTGGCACTTGCCTGTAATCCCAGCTACTCAGGAGGCTGAGGCACGAGAATTGCCTGAACCCAGGAGGCAGAGGTTGCGGTGAGCCGAGATCGTGCCATTGCACTCCAGCCTGGGTAACAAGAGCGAAACTCCGTCTCAAAAAAAAAAAAAAAAAAAAAAAAAAGAGTGAAATTATTGAGTCATATGATAATTCTAGGTTTAACTTACTGAGGAACTGCCACACCTTTTTTCAATGGTGACTGCACCATTTTACATTCCCATCAGCAATGGACAAATATTTCAGCTTCTCTACATCCTCACCAACACTTATTTTGCATTATTTTCTGTTATTCTAGCTGTCCCCATAAGTGTAAAGTGGTATCTCATTGTGGTTTTGGTTTACATTTTCTGATGGTTGATAATATTAAGTCTTTTATGTCATTATTGATCATTTCTGTATTTTCTTTATAGACTTGTCTTTTAATTATTGAATTATTAGCTCTTTTGTATATTCTGGATACCTGGCTGTTATCAGACAGAGGATTTGCAAATATTTTCTCCCATTATATCTATTGTCCTTTCACTTTTGGTGTGCCTTTTAAAGCACAGAAGTTTTTAATTTTAATTAAGTCCAATTTATTTATCTTTCCTTAATATACTGGAGTTTCTGGTGCAATATATAAGAAACCATCACTTGATACAAGGTCATTAAGAGTTATGCCTGTTTTTTTCCTAAAAATTGTATAGTTTTAGCTCTTACAATAAAGTCTTTATTTTGTGCCAATTTTTGTTGTATGTTATGAAGCAAGAGTCCTAAGTAATTCTTTTGCATGTGTATATCCAGCTCTTTCAGCACAATGGGTTGAAAAGGCTGTTCTCTCCCCGTTGCACAGTCTTGTCATCATTTGTTAAAAATCAATTGACTACAGATGTATTTTTTTTTCTGGATTCTTAATTCTAATCCATTGATCTAATCATTTTAGGGTGAACATAGTTATAAGCATGTATTTTCTTAAAATGTGTCATGAGATCTTATTAATATTTCCAATTTAATTTCAGGACTACATTGTTCTCACTCAACCCCATGGACAGCATGTATGCCTCTTTTAGCCTATGCTGACAATTCCAGTTTTTAAATGACAACAACATAATTACTTACTTGCTTTATCTGACATACACATACAAAAGCTTCAGAATCACAAAGTGAAATCTACCACCAACAATATAAGAACTAAACAAGTTTCTGAAATATAGAATCCTAGGTTGACACTTTTAACCTTCAGTGTTTTGAAGATGCCATTCCACTGTCTTCTAGCTTGCATTGTTTTCAGTGAGAAATCTACTGTCATCTTTATTTTTGTTCCTATTTATGTAATGTGACATTTTTCTCTGTCTCATTTGAAAACTTTATCACTGGTTTTAAGCAACTTGATGATGATGTGCCTTGATGTAGTTACTTGGGATTTTACAGATTCTATAGGTTTATGGTTGGTATCAATTTTGGAAAATTTTTAACCATTATTTTTTCAAATATTTTTTCTTCACTCCTTACCATCTCTTTTGGGCACTGAGGTAACACAAATCTTAGACCACTTGAGGTTGTCTCACATTTCACAACTCTTACCTTGTTTTTAAATTATCTTTTCTCTGTGTGTTTCATTTTAGATCATTTCTATTGCTATGTCTTTAAATTCACTAATATTTTCTTCTTCATGTAATAGGTTTTAATCCTATTCAGTGTATTTTTAAATCTCAGGTAATATGTTTTCATCTCTAGCAGTTTAATTTACATCTTTTTATATAATTCATGTTTCAACTTCAGATTTTAATTTTTCCTGTAATATCTGGAGCATATGGAATAAAATTTTAATTATTGTTTTAATGTTCTTGTCCACTGGCTCTATCTTCTGAATTGTATCTGTGTTAGTTTTTCTCGATTGGCTTTTTCCTTATTGTGGATTGTGTGTTTCTTATTCTCCACTTACCTGGTAACATCTTATTGGATTTCTTTCATTGTGATTTTTAATTTTTTTTTTTAATCTTTGGCTACTGGGTATTTCTTTATTCCAAAACACAAATTCTGGAGTTTTGTTCTGGGAGGTGGTTAAGCTACTGTAATTGCTTTGATCTTTATGAATCTTGCTTTTAAGCTTGGATTAGGAGGACTAGAGTGGTATGGTGTTTAATCTAGGTCAATTTTGCCTTACTACTGAGGCAAATCCTTCTAAATACTCTCCCCAATGTCCATGAATTAGGAGATTTCTTCTCAGGCTGATAGGAGCAGAAACTACTCTGAGCTCCGTGTGAGCCCCTAGGCTTACTCCCTTTTATTCTATTGATTTTTCCCTCAGTTTTGGAAAGTTTCCTCACATGAATGCATTGATTATCACTTAGCTGAATACTCAAGAGGACTTTTCTGCTGCATACTTGCAGGCCCCTCAGATCTGTAGTGCTCTTACTCTGAAACCTTGTTCTTTCTGCTCCTGTGCCTGCAAACTCTAGCTGTTTTGGCTTCTGTGATAGGCTAAATGATGGCCACACTCTCCTCTACCATGCAAAAATGTCTGCATCCTAAACCCGGGGCCTGTGAATATGTTACCTTAAATGACAAAAAAGCACTTTGTAAATGTGATTAGATTAAATATCTTAAGATGAGGAGATCATCCTGGATTTTCCAGGAATCTGCTTTCCCTGCCTGAAATTGACTTCTCTGGAATTGACTTGCTTTGCCTGGCCTGAAATCGATTTTTTTTGGAATAGACTTGATTTGCCTTGCCCAAAATCGATTTTTCTGTAATTGACTTGCCTTGCCTGGAATCGACCTGCATAGACTCCCCTTGCCTGGAATCAACTTGCCTTGCCTGTCTTCCCTGTAATATATTTGCCTTGCCTTGTGTTACCTAAGATAGACTTTTCTGGAATCAACTTGCCTTGCCTTGCCTGAAATTGACTTCTCTGGAATCGTCTAGGCTTGCCTTGCCTGAAATTGACTTCTCTGGAATTGACTTGCCTTCCCATGCCTGACATCTACTTTTCTGGTACTGACTTGTCTTGCCCTGTCTAAAATTGACATTTCTTGAATGGACTTGTCTTACCTTGCTTAGAATCAACTTGCCTGGAATCGACTTACCATGCCTAGCCTGGAATTGACTTGCCTAGAATCAACTTACCTTGCCTTTTCTGGAATCGACTTTTCTGGAATCGACTTGCTTTGCCTACCCTAAAATCGATGTTCCTGAAATCGACTTTTCTTCCCTTGCCTATAATTGGCTTGCCTGGAATCGCCCTGCCTTGCCTTGCCTCGAATTGACCTGCATGGACTTCCCTTACCTGGAATCAACTTGCCTTGCAAGTTGGCTGGAATATATTTGCCTTGCCGTGCCTCGAATTGACTTTTCTGAAATTGACTTGCTTTGCCTTGTCTGAAATTAATTTTTCTGGAATCGACTTGCCTTGCCTTGCCTGAAATCGACTTTTCTGGAATCCTTGCCTGGCCTGAAATCAAATTTTCTGGAATCAACTTGCCTTTCCTTGCATGGAATAGACTTTTCTGGAATCGAATTGCCTCGCCTTGATCAAAAATGATTTTTCTGGAATCCATTACCTTGCCTGAAATTGATTTTTCTAGAATCAACTTGCCTTACCCGAAATCGACTTTTCTAGAATCGACTTGCCTTGCCCAAAATTGACTTTTCTGGAATCGACTTGTATTGCCTTGCCTGAAATTGATTTTTCTGGATTCGAATTGCCTTGCCTTTCCTAAAATCAACTTTCCAGGAATCGACTTGCTTTGCCTTGCCTAAAATTGGCTTCCTGGATTCGACTCGCCTTGCCTTGCCTGGAATCAACATATCTGAAATTGACTGACCTTGTCTAGCTTGGAATCGAATTGCCTGTCATCGACTTGCCTTGCCTTGGCTGAGGAATTGACTTGCCTTGCCTTGCTTGAAATCAACTTTTGTGGAATTGACTTGTTGTTTTGCCTTGCCTGAAATCGACTTCTTTGGAATCGACTTCCTTTGCCTTGCCTAAAATCAATTTTTCTGGAATCAGCTTGCCTTGTCTGAAATAGATTTTTCTGAAATGAACTTGCCTGGCCTTGCCTAAAATCGATTTTTCTGGAATTGACTTGTCTTGCCTTGCCTGGAATCGTCTTCTCCGGAATCCACTTGCCTTCCCTTGCCTGGTATCAGCTTGCCTAGAATTGACTTGCTTTTCCTTACCTGGTACTGACTTCACTGAATCTGACTTGCATTGAATTGCCTGGGATTAAGTTTCCTGAAATTGACTTGCCTTGACTTGACTGGAATGGACTTGTCTGGAATCAGGTGGCATTACCTTGCATAGTCTGAAATCGACTTTTCTGGAATCCACTTGTATTGCCTTGCCTAAAATCGACTACTCTGGAATCGACTAGCCTTGACTGCCTGAAATTGATTTTTCTGGAATTGACTTGCCTTGCCTAGCCTGAAATCGACTTTTCTGGAATTAACTTGTTTTTCTGGATTTGACCTGCCTTTTCTTGCCTAGAATCGATTTTCTGGACTTGACTTGCCTTGCCTTGTCTGGAATCGAATTTTCTGGAATCGACTTGTCTTTTTTTTTGCCTGAAATAAATTTCTTGCAAATCAACTTCCCTTGCCTTGTCTGAAATCAATTGTTCTGAAATCGACTTGCCTTGTCTGAAATTGACTTTTCTGAAATCAACTTGCCTAGCCTGGCCTAAAATTGATTTTTCTGGAATCGACTTGCTTTGCCTTGTTTGGAATTGGCTTGCTTTGTCTGGAATCAGCTTTCTGCATTTGACTTGACTTGCCTTGCCTGGCATCCATTTCTGGAATAGACTAAGCTTTCCTGGTTGTAATTGAATTGCCTGTAATTGACCTGCCTTGCCTTGCCCAGAATGGACTTTTCTGGAATCGACTTGTCGTGCCTTGCCTGGAATCAACTTCTCTGGAATCGACTTGCCTTGCCTTGCTTGTAATCTATTTCTCTAGAATCGACTTGTTTTGCCTGAAATTGACTTTTCTGGAATTGACTTGCCTTGCCTGTCCTGAAATCAAATTTTCTGGAATCAGCTTGCCTTGCCTTGTTTGGAATTGAGTTTCTGAAATCAACTTGCCTTGCCTTGCCTGAAATCTATTTTTTGGGAATCGACTTGTTTTGCCTGAAATTGACTTTTCTGGAATTGACTTGCCTTGCCTGTCCTGAAATCAAATTTTCTGGAATCAGCTTGCCTTGCCTTGTTTGGAATTGAGTTTTCTGAAATCAACTTGCCTTGCCTGAAATCTATTTTTCTGGAATCGACTTGCCTTGCCTGGAATCGACTTCTCTGGAATCGACTTGCCTTGCCTGAAATCTATTTTTCTGGAATCGACTTGCCTTGCCTGGAATTGACTTCTCTGGAATCGACTTGCCTTGCCTGAAATCTATTTTTCTGGAATCGACTTGCCTTGCCTGGAATCAACTCGCCTTGCTTTGCTTGCAATCTATTTCTCTGGAATTGACTTGTTTTGCCTGAAATTTATTTTTCTGGAATCTACTTGCCTTGCCTTGCCTGAAATCGACTTCTCTGGAATTGACTTGCCTTGCCTTGCCAGGCCTGAAATCAAATTTTCTGAAATCAGCTTGCCTTGCCTTGTTTGGAATTGAGTTTTCTGAAATCAACTTACCTTGCCTTGCCTGAAATTTATTTTTCTAGAATCGACTTTTTTTTTTTTTTTTTTTTGCCTGAAATTGACTTTTCTGGAATCGACTTGCCTTGCCTGGCCTAAAATCAAATTTTCTGGAATCAGCTTGCCTTGCCTTGTTTGGAATTGACTTTTCTGAAATCGACTTGCCTGGAATCGAATATTCTGGAATCGACTTGCCTTGCCTTGTTTGCAATCTATTTCTCTGGAATTGACTTTTTTTTTGCCTGAAATTGACTTTTCTGGAATCGACTTCCCTTGCTTTGTCTGGAATCAGCTTTCTGCATTTGACTTGCCTTACCTGGCATCCATTTCTGGAATAGACTAACCGTTCCTGGTTGTAATTGAATTGCCTGTAATTGACCTGCCTTGCCTTGCCCGGAATGGACTTTTCTGGAATCGACTTTTCATGCCTTGCCTGGAATCGACTTCTCTGGAATCGACTTGCCTTGCCTTGCTTTAATCTATTTCTCTAGAATCGACTTGTTTTGCCTGAAATTGACTTTTCTGGAATTGACTTGCCTTGCCTGTCCTGAAATCAAATTTTCTGGAATCAGCTTGCCTTGCCTTGTTTGGAATTGAGTTTCTGAAATCAACTTGCCTTGCCTTGCCTGAAATCTATTTTTCTGGAATCGACTTGTTTTTCCTGAAATTGAGTTTTCTGGAATCGACTTGCCTTGTCTGTCCTGAAATCAAATTTTCTGGAATCAGCTTGCCTTGCCTGGAATCGACTTCTCTGGAATAGACTTGCCTTGCCTGAAATCTATTTTTCTGGAATCGACTTGCCTTGCCTGGAATCAACTCGCCTTGCTTTGCTTGCAATCTATTTCTCTGGAATTGACTTGTTTTGCCTGAAATTTATTTTTCTGGAATCTACTTGCCTTGCCTTGCCTGAAATCGACTTCTCTGGAATTGACTTGCCTTGCCTTGCCAGGCCTGAAATCAAATTTTCTGGAATCAGCTTGCCTTGCCTTGTTTGGAATTGAGTTTTCTGAAATCAACTTGCCTTGCCTTGCCTGAAATTTATTTTTCTAGAATCGACTTTTTTTTTGCGCCTGAAATTGACTTTTCTGGAATCGACTTGCCTTGCCTGGCCTAAAATCAAATTTTCTGGAACCAGCTTGCCTTGCCTTGTTTGGAATTGACTTTTCTGAAATTGACTTGCCTTGCCTGGCTTGCAATCTATTTCTCTGGAATCGACTTTTTTTTGCCTGAAATTGACTTTTCTGGAATCGACTTGCCTTGCCTTGCTTGCAATCTATTTCTCTGGAATCCACTTGTTTTGCCTGATATCAAATTTTCTGGAATCAACGTGCCTTGCCTTGTTTGGAATTGAGTTTTCTGAAATCGACTTGCCTTTCCTGGCCTGAAGTCAGTTTTTTTGCGATTGACTTGCCTTGCCTTGCCTGAAATCGATTTTTCTGGAATCGACTTGGCTTGCCTGAAATTGACTTCTCTGGAATCGACTTGCCTTCCCATCCCTGAAATCTACTTTTCTGATACCAACCTGTCTTGCTCTAAAATCGACATTTCTTGAATGGACTTGCCTTGCCTTGCCTAGAATCCACTTTTCCCAAATCAGCTTGCCTTGGCTTGCCTGAAATCTACCTTTCTGAAATTGACTTTTCCTTGCCTTGCCTAGAATCAGCTTTTCTGGAATTTTCTCACCTTGAATTGCCTTGCCTAGCCTGGAATCGACCTGTCTAGCCTGGAATCGACTTGCCTTGCCTGTAATCAACTTTTCTGGAATCGATTTGCCTTGCCTGAAATCGATTTTTCTAGAATTGACGTGCCTTGTCTTGTCTGAAATTGACTTTTATTGAATCAACTTGCCTTGCCTGGCCTAAAATCAATTTTTCTGGAATTGACTTGCCTTGCCTTGCTTGAAATCGATTTTTCTGGTACCGACTTGTCTTGCCCTGTCTGAAATCAGTATTTCTTGAATGGACTTGCCTTGCCTTGCCTAGAATCGACTTGCCTGGAATAGACTTATCATGCCTAACCTGGAATTGACTTCTCTACAATCAACTTGCCTTGACTTTTCTGAAATCTGCTTTTCTGGAATCGACTTGCGTTGCCTAACCTAAAATTGATGTTTCTGAAGTCGACTTTCCTTGCCTTGCCTAGAATTGGCTTGCCTGGAATCGCCTTGCCTTGCCTTGTCTTGCCTGGAATATATTTGCTATAATACTACGGGTCCTTGTAAGAGGGAGAGAGGCTGGAGAGTCAGAGACCAAGAAAGGGATTAGAAGATGTTATGCTGCTGGTTTACAAGGTAGAGGAAGGGGCCAAGAGCCAAGGAATGTAGAAACTCTCTAGAAGGTGTAAAGGGCCGAAAAACAGGTGCTTCCTGAGAGTCCCTGGGAGGAACATGGGCTTGCTGATACATTTTAGACTTTTGACTTCCAGAATTGTAGATAACAATTTTGTTTTATTTTAAGGCAATTTATGATAATTTGTTACCACAACATTAGGAAACTAATATAGTCTCTTTGAGCTCCCTGGCTTAGGACCTCAGTTCACAAAGACTGCTGGGATCCCCCTTTCCTCCCCTGCCTTGAATGACTGCTTAGAGATGCTCTCCAGGCAGCAAGCTGGGCAACTGTAGGACCTGTCACTTGGTTTCCCATTTCACAGGGGCCAGTGTCCTTTGCTACCAGATATTGTCCAGTGTCTTCAGAACAATCAATTTCTAAATTGTGTCCAATTTTTCAGCTGTTTCAGATGGGAGAGAAAATCCAGCTCCTGTTACTCCATCATGACCATAAAAGGGAAGCCCCTGTAATAGCCACACAGATAAAGTATAGATGTATCAGTCAATTTTCATACTGCTGTAAAGAACTACCAAAGACTGGGTAATTTATAAAGGAAAGAGGTTTCATTGACTCACAGTTCATCATGGCTGAAGAGGCCTTAGGACACTTACAATCATGGTAAAAGGCAAAGGGGAAGCCAGTACATTCTTCACAAGGTGGCACGCAAAAGAGAAGGACAGGGAAAAGAATCCCTTATGAAATTATTAGATGTCATAAGAAATCACTCACTGTCACAAAAACAGCATGGGGGGAACCACCCCCGTAATCCAATCACCTCCCACCAGTTCCTTCCCTTGAAACACAGGGATTACAGTTTGAGATGGGATTTGTGTGGGGACACAGAGCCAACCATATCAGTGGCTATGCTGATGCACAGTGAAATACACATGGAAATGTTACTCTATAACACTTTTGATTTTTTAATTGAATTTAACTTTACTTTGTTGTTAAATATTTTTTAACTTATTTAATTTTCTAGCTTAACTTTCTGTGTACAAGGTAAGGCCACTGAATGACAGATAAATACTTATTCTTTAGTAGATGCCTAAATACCTAGATCCAAGAGAGTAATTTTCTGTTACTAGAAAATATTGACAACATAGTATTTTGCTAAAATCTGGACTTAGGAACCAAGACCATCTCTTTTCAAGAGGTTCATCATTATTACAGCTATTGAGAAATAAACATTTCTAAAAATTTGGGGAGTCTCATGCAGAGTATTTCTACATTAATAGTAGTAGATTTGACTCTCTTTTTCAAAAATATCAGTCTTGGAAGTTTTTCTGCCCTCTACCATCCAGGATCAATTTTGTTAGTATTCCTTTCCTTCTTCTTCTCCATCTACCTTTATATGCTCAAGAATATTTCAACCACTTTGTTGGAATTATCCAGCCTGGTTAGTCACAGGATCACACTCTCAACTCTGTCATTAAATAAAGCAACACCCTTATTCCAATTAAAGCAACTTACCTACTTGTGAAGGTGGCCACAGCCCTCTTGATTTAGGCATCAGAGACTTTTAAAGGCAACACCAACACATTTGAACACCTGGTTCATTCTACATCATGATCCTGGGCTTTAGTAACTAATTAAATGGACAATTTTGATGTTAAACTCCACTACTGGGTAAGGAAATAATGGCTGATTTAAGGAAATAAAGGCTGATTTAGGAGCAAACACATGTCCTAACCTCCACATGATTTCAAAAGCCAGGTTGTTTCACTCACAAATTTTTATTGGTATTCCTTTTCCCCCACACAGTTTTTTTTCTAAGTTTGGAATGTTTTCTGATAAAATACATGCCTATCTTTTATGCTCTATCTCTAGTTTTGGAGAATAGACAGGACTGTCTCTAAAGTACTCTATTTGAAACTGTGTGTGTGCAGTAAGAATAAAGAGTTAATGCCATTTTTAGCACACTAAAAAGTTTAAAATGTCCTTAACAAGGCTCAGTGGCACATTCTATAATTAAATTCCAGAAAGCAGTAAAATGTATTAATTACTACAGTTGATATAACTGAGAACTTGCTTGCAACCCATTTAAAATTATAGACTATTCATTTATGCTTTAGGAAGAATTAAAGGAGAACAGTATTGTTTACAGAAAAGAAGTAACAGGGAACCACAGCCTCTCTGTCACATGTGTTTGCGTGTATGCCTGCAAACTCCAGTGCAACCATTTTGGGGATCACTCACACTACAATAAGCTTTATTTTTAATCTAATAAAATCCTTAGAAATTAGCTATTTATGCTTTTGTCTTATCATGTGGTTCATGCTCTCAGCTTGTTTGAAAGTCAAAGTCAGACCTTCATGGCACCAGAACAAATCTTTGATCTATGCAGCTGTTAACTGGTGCTGAGATGCATGATATTAATTTCTTTCTTGCATGTGTTTTACTGTTCCTGGAAATTTGTTTGACAAATTGTTCTAAGTGTAATTTTCAACCAGAAAGATAAAGTCTTATGTAAGCTATTGGATCAGACTATATACATTTTTTTTTGCAGTATCTTAATCAAATATTGGCAAGTATTATTTTTAAATGCATATTCAAAAATATACAGTTAACCTTTTGTACTCTTATTTGAAAAAGAACCAGTAAAAGTACTCTTCTTTTTCTAAAATATATATTTAAAGTAATTCATTACTCTTTTTATGATTTTGTCTCCTATGATGCATTGACTATGTTGCTTAAAAATGATTTTTATTGTTGCGTATGATAACTTCTTGTGTTTCTCACAAACTCAAAGGCAATTATAACACTGGGTTTTTTTTTGCACCGAAAGTTTCTCCGAGCTATTTACATAATATTCAACCCATATTACTTTAGTTATAAAAACAGAACTTGGTCTATATTGTATTATATATCCTTTTAGTATTAAACAACTCATTTATTATTACTAAAAACTATTGTCTTTTTGAAATTTCTAGGTTTCGTTTTTATATCATAATGCTGAGTTGTTTTCTATATGAAAATGTGAAGTTGAGGAATTTAGTGGAGAACCGTAAATATTACTTGATGATCAGGGCTTCTGTGGAAAGCTAAAGAGTAGAGTGTAATTTCCCATAGTAAAGAGGGGAACATTAAGATACCACAGCGATTCTGTTAGCGCTTTGTTCACAATTCCACAAATCCACTTCTGTATCGTGGCACACACATAACAACAGGTTCTCCCTGTGCCTGTATGTCAGTGCAGGCAGCCGGAACCTGCTGTGGGTAGAGACCTGGCATTTCTGACAATCTCTTTGGCATAATTTTGAGGTCCTTTCTGCTAGTTTTATTTCCCTCTCTAATTTCCTCATTATGACTTTTTGAGGAATTATTTTAGTAATATACTGACTGATTTTACAACGGTTTCATAGGTAAAATAGAGACATCTACTAGCTTCTGTGAAGGGGAACTGATTTACAACTGAATGTAAAGTTTAAGTTATTAGCAAAGAAACCTTCCACCCCAGAAGTGCTTTTCTTCCAATTCTGTTGGGATTTTATCATCATTCACTCTTTTTTTTTTTTTTTTTTTTTTTTTTTGAGACGGAGTTTCACTCTTGTTACCCAGGCTGGAGTGCAATGGCACGATCTCAGCTCACCGCAACCTCCGCCTCCTGGGTTCAGGCAATTCTCGTGCCTCAGCCTCCTGAGTAGCTGGGATTACAGGCACGTGCCGCCATGCCCAGCTAATTTTTTGTATTTTTAGTACAGATGGGGTTTCACCATGTTGACCAGGACGGTCTCGATCTGTTGACCTCATGATCCACCTGCCTCGGCCTCCCAAAGTGCTGGGATTACAGGCGTGAGCCACCGGACCCGGCCTTCATCATCATTCACTCTTATGTGATAGCACATAATCACCAATGCAAGATAAGAATAAGTTTTCCATCTAATCCTAGAAATAAAGGCTCTTCTGTTTACTTTCCAGTGCTTAACTGATTTAATCACCTGTCTTGTCCTTGCATTATTCTGGAAATGGGAGAATCAGGGCTGCTGAGGCGTAAAGTGTCATTAGAAAATGACGGCTGCTCACGTTGGTGGAAACTGGACAGAGACAGCCTTCCCTCCACACGTAGGCACTGCTGCAACAGCATAGGGTGCTCTGCTCAGGAGGACAGCAAGAGGCTCTATTTCAGCCCCGCCTCTCCTCCGAAGGGCACCTGTCTACAGAGCAACCTTCATAATACGTGGGAAGTTGTAGATGTCCTGTGTATAGAGCACAACCTTCACAATATGTGGGAAGTATGCGTTTCTCTTGTTCTTAATGAGTTTCTATTTTTATGGACCCATTTTTCCTCATTAGAAATAGGGTCTTACTCCATCCATGTCCCACGTTAAGGTAGAATTTGCTGGTACAGTTATACCCATTACATCCTTTTTCTCTTCTCCTTTGATGCCTCCTCTTCCCTGTGAGTTATTATCAGCAGCTTTAATCTTGGACCTATGGAGATTTGTGTGGAGAAGCTGAGCTGTGCTTATATAGCATCCAGTGGGTCTAAAGTGAAACCCCTCCAACCTGAGTATCTTATCTGGATTTATATTTTTGTTTATTTCAAGGGCCAAGAGACATTAAATTGATCCTAAGTCAGTCATGTAATGATTATATGCAGTCCACATCATTACATCTATGATCTTTATATTATTGTTGAAGCCAAAGTTTGAGTTACAAAGAGCAGTATCCATACCCTTCACCCTCCACCTAGAGTTCATGAAGATTACATAAAGGAAGAGCAGAAGCAATGCACAGAGCAAGCGCAACAGCCATGTTCAAAATCTGAAGCTTGGGAGCTGATGAGAGACATTGCATGAAAATTATTTTGTTGACCTTTGTTTTTTCTTCCATTGGAATTATCTTCAGCCTGTTTGCTAAAAATACGTGATGGTTCAAAAATTCAAACAATGCAGAGAAGCAAAAAGCAACATGTGAGGTGAAAAAATATCATGTGAGACTCTACTGCCACGAGATGACCACTGTGGGCAGCCAGGTAGATATTCTTCCAGATCTCTCTCTATAATCACACACATACATGCTCACATGCATGCCTATGCCCCCACATGCATGCACACACAGTTACTAAGATGGGGTTACATTGTACATGCAGAGTACATGGACGCAACTTCAGGTTTTCATGTCAATAAGTACCTAACTCCTTGAGTTGCATAATTAACATATTTACAGGTTTTTTAAATGAAGAATATTGATTTGTCTATTCTTATACCATTATTATGCTATTTTAATCACTAAAGTTTTACAATCTATTTTAATAACCTCATTTTTGAAGGCTCTGGATTTTATTAATTATGAGGACATATATGGCATAATTTTATGTAGACTATCTACTTCCTTTTCAATAATCTTAGATCCCTACAAGTTACACATGGGAACTAAGCATATTCATCAGAAAATGGACCTGCTTCTTTTGTCAATATAATATTTCCAATCATTCTTCCTCTATAGACTTCAGAATTGATCATTGCATTTTATCTCTTTTCTAAATTTCTGTAAAACCCATAATAATGCAAGATGAATAAAATGGTCAGCAAACAACCAAAATAATCAAACCAAACTAAAATAATGAAAACAAAGTATGATTGTATTGTTACAAGCTATCATGAATCAATAGTTTCCTTTTTCTTCATTGCAAGAACTATCACCTTCTTTGGTGGTATTTTGTATTTATTAGTTTAAGAAGGCATTGTATTCCAGAAATAAAAAGACCAAAGTGATCACTATAGTTGGATTGTAAATAACTTACCAAAGCTTATAAAATTATGTAAAGTCAGGGACAGAAAACTCTTAAAAATTAAAAAAAATTTTTAATTGCATTTTAGGTTTTGGGGTACATGTGAAGAACATGCAAGATTGTTGCATAGGTACACACATGGCAGTGTGATTTGCTGCCTTCCTTCCCCTCACCTGTATCTGTCATTTCTCCCCATGCTATCTCTCCCCACCTCCCCACCCCCTGTCCCTCCCCCATTTCCCCCCAACAGACTCCAGTGTGTAGTGCTCCCCTCCCTGTGTCCATGCGTTCTCATTGTTCAACACCTGCCTATGAGTGAGAACATGCGGTGTTTGATTTTCTGCTCTTGTGTCAGTTTGCTGAGAATGATGGTTTTCAGGTTCATCCATGTCCCTACAAAGGACATGATTTAATAACTGAAAGTGAGTCACACTACATACTTTTCTGCCCTTTTAACAGAATGTAACATTCAGACATACAAAGGGATTCTATTTTAAGCATAGATACATTTTAGTATGAGATTTATTTAAAAGTAAAGTTGTGTTTATGGGGCTCAATGCCATCTGTTCTATTACAGAAGGTAGAATATCTCTCAAACCAAAGAAGAGATATTTCACTCCTCAGTGGAAACCAGATTTGGAAGTTTCCTTTCACTATTGATCTTGAAAATGGACTGGGGCCGTGCTTATATCTGAGATGTAGTGAGGATGTGAGGACCTGAGAGCTCACCTGCCTCTTCTCCAAATCTCCTTGGTCCTGGGCTGAGCACACACAGGAGACGTGATGAAAATTCCCAAGGTGCAATTGAATCCTGTGGATTTGATATGAATGTCAAAGGATTCATATTCATTTGACATAAATCTTGTGGATGAATGTCTGACCCCTTTAAGATTATCAGACAACCAAAGAGACATTTATGCAAAACTTCTTGTGGATCATGAAGGCATTTTTCAGGAGGTAAATTAGAATTAAGGATTCTACTGTCAGTCCAAATTCCCATTCTCACTGGTTGCATCTGTTGCATTCTGCTTTAAAATCACAAAGGAGGTACAAAATTAAAGTTAGAAACTGCAAATATGGATATAGGTACTTCCATCTCGCTGTCTTCTGCATTGCATTCTTTCTGAATAACCCAGCTCACATTCTGATCTGCCCCAAAAACTTCCCTATGATACCATTTCTCTAATTTTAAAGTTTCTACCCTAATTACTGTTAGTATGACTGAGTGTGTCCAAATCTGTTTTCCAACTGTTTTAAGCACATTAATTTTATTGCCTCACCTGGATTATAAACCTTTAAAGACTGTGACTAAGAGGTTTTTTTTTTTTTTTTTTTTTTTTTTTTTTTTTTTTTTTTTTTTTAAATTGCTAATGCTCAGTGCAGCACTAGGCAAACAGAGGATCTTAATATATACTCATTAATTGAAAGATGTGTAGAAACTCCAAGCATTTATACTTAATGGATACTGGAAGCTCTCAATCATCAGGAAAAAAAAATCCCAGAAATAACCAAAATCAATTGATTGTGACCAATTAACTAAAACACGTGCCCAAGACAAATTAATTGATCAATGATGAATTTCTTGGGAAATGCTCTAGGCAGTGGACTCTCTGAGACCTAATTATAAACTGGATTGGTTACCTCTCCTACAGTACTTCTGTCTTCACACTGAAAGTTCCTACCTTTATTTGGACTCCAAATATAACTGTCAGGTCACATTGAGATTGCAGGTGAGATTGGAGAATTCGTGTTTAGAATGATTCCTATCAGAATGTTAGATTTCTTCCAATAGTCAATAGCTCTATTATAAAAACAGAGAAAGTAGATGTCTGAATTTATCTAAATTTTTTTTATGGGAAAAGGAAATAAAAGCTTAGTACTATAGAAAACTACCCAACTACAAAAGCAGACAGTAAGAGAGGAGGAAAGGAACACAAGATCTACAAAACAGCAGGAAAAAAATTCATAAAAAGCAGAATTAAGTTCTTATCTATCAATAATAGCCATGAATGTAAAAGGGTTAAATTATCCAATTAAAAGATATACAATGGCTGAATAGATTTTTTTTCTATAAAAAGACTTAACTATATGCTGCCTGCAAGAGACATGCTTCACTTCTAAAAGCACACATAGACTGAAAGGGATAGGAAAGGATATGCCATGCAAATGAAAACCAGAAAAGAACAGAAATAGCAATAGTTACACCACTTAAAATAGACTTGAAGTCAAAAACTGTAAAAAGAGACAAAGAAGATCATAATATAGTGATAAGATCAATTCAACAAAAGGATACAACAATTGTGAACATATATGTACCCAACACAAAAGCACACAAATATATAAAGCAAATACTATTAGGTCTAAAGGGAGAGTCAGAGTACAATGCAATGATAGTAGGGAACTTGAAGCACATCCTTTCAGCAATGAACAAATCATCTCCAGACTAAAAATCAGCAAAGCAACATCAGATTTAAACTATCTTTCAGACCAATCGAGCCTAATAGACATTTACAAAACATTGTATTTATCAGTTACATAATTCACATTCTTTTCAACTGCACATGGAACATTCTATAGTATAGATCATAATTAGGCCACAAAACAAGCTTTTGCAGCCTGAAGAAGATTGAAATCATTATCAAATATCTTTTCTGACTGCAATGGCATAAAACTAGAAATCAAGAGCAGAAGAGACTTTATAAATAGGTGGAAATAAAAAACTATGTTCCTGAATAACCAATGAGTGATAAAGACATTAAAATAAAAATTAAAAATGTTATTAAGATAAATGAAAATGGAAACAAGATATTGAAACCAATGGGATACAGTGAAAGCAGTTCTAAGAGAAAAGTTTATAACAATAAATGGCTACATCAAAAAAGGAGAAAGATCCAGTAAATAACCTCAAGCCATTAGAAATACAAGAGAAAACTCAACTTAAAATTATTAGAAGGAAGGAAATAATAAGGACCACAGCAGAAATGAATGAAAGAGACTAGAAAAGCAATACAAAAGGTCAAGAAAACAAAGAGTTGGTTTCTTGAAAAGACAAATAAAGTTGACAAACCTGTAGCTTGACTAAGAAAAAAAGGAAGAGGACTCAAATAAGTAAAATGAGATGAAAAAGGAGAGTTTACAACTGCTACCATAGAAATACAAAAGATCGTGAGACTATCATGAACAATTTAGTCCAACAAAGTGGAAAGTTAGAAGAAATTTATACATACTACAGTCTAAAGGGATTAAAGTATGAAGAAATAGAAAATCTGAACAGACCAAAAATGAGCGAGAAAATTGAACCAGTAATAAGAAGTCATCCATCAGAAGCAAGTCCAGGACCTCATTGTTTCATTACTGAATTTTACCAAACATTTAAAGAAAAACTACTACCAATTTTTTTCATATTATTTTGAAAACTTAAAAAGGAAGAAATTTTCCTTAAATGATACTATAAGGCCAGCATTATATGAATAGTAAAACAAGTCAAGGACAACACACAAAAAGAAAACTGCAGACCAGTATTGCTCATGAACATAAATGCAAAAATCCTTAATATGGTATTAGAAAACCATATTCTATAGCACATTAATGAGAGCATTCACCATGATAAAGCAGGATTCATCCCAGGGATTCATGAATGACTCAGCATATGCAAGTCAATAAGCATGATACATCATGCTAACAGAATGAAGGACAAAAACCATATGACTATTTCACTAGCTGCAGAAAAAAACATTTGACAAAATCTAACATTTCCTATAACAAAATCTCAACAAATTAGGTATACAAGGAATGTAACCTAACATAAGAAAGGTCATATAACACAAACTCACAGCTAACATACTGAATGAGGAAAAGTTGAAAACATTTTTTAAAAGATCTGGAACAATACAGGGATGTTCACTTTTACCACTTCTATTAAATATAGTACTGAAAATCCTAGCAAGAGCAATTAGACAAAGAAAGAAATAGAAAGCACACAAATTGGAAAGGAAGAAGTTAAATTGTCCCTGTTTGCCAATGACACAATCTTATGTAGAGAAAAGCCTATACGTGTCACCAAAAACATTTTAGATCTAGTAAACAAATTAAGTAATATTGCACAGTACAAAATAAATACACAAAAATCTGCAGTGTTTCTATACACTAATAGCAAACGATATGAAAAAGAAATCAAGAAAACAGTCCCACTCATGGTATGTACAAAAGAAATAAATAAAATACTCAGGACTAAAGTTAATGAATGAGGTTAAAGATCTCTATGATGAAAAGTATAGAACTTTATGAAAGAATTGGATTTAGGCTTTCAGGGGTGGAGTTTGCCTAGGTGAGGACGTGATCCAAATGCAGTAATATAGCAGGTGAAGGCTGGTGGCTGATGGAGTTCTTGGAATGGAGATCCTGACCTGGAGTGGAAGTGTTCCTCTAGTGGGGACAGAGGGTGGCGACAGCATATATAGAGAAGAGCCTATAGACTTCACCAAAAGCCTTTTAGATCGAATAAACAAATTAAGTAATATTGCAAGGTACAAAATAAATATACAAAAATCTACAGTGTTTCTATATACCAATAGCAAACTATCTGAGGAGGAATCTTTATGATTGAGTTTAAATAGTTCACCTTCAATTGGGACACCTTTTTAAGGTATTACCCCTTGCCTGTCATTTATTTCTGGGTGGTGGAACAGTCATTGCTTGGGAGAAAACAAAGTCCATGACGTTAAGTGGAGAGGCAGAGCACTGGGTCATGGGGTGAAGGCACAGTCTCTATCCCAGCCCCCCTGTGTCTTTCTCTCGTTTTTCTTTGAGTCTCTCACTCCCAGCACCTTTGCATGTCTGCATGTAGGGAGGGTTTGCACTGAAGTTCAGAGTCAAAGGTCATTATAGAGAATGGAAAAAAAATCTGCTAAAGCAAATTTTGTTCTTTTCAGATTTACTTATCTCAAATTTCCAATTTGGTAGTAAGTTTTGGCAAAGTTTAGTTCTTCCTTTGTAAGTGCATTTTAATCTCTCCTGGAAATTGGAAGCTCATAAAGAATGCATTGAAGTTCTGAAGAAGGGAAGACTTCTCCCTGTTTGATCTGGTGGAAGATAGCTAGGAAGAACTGACACAAACAGTCTACAGTGACCAGGACTAACAGTGTCTTTGGAGTGAGGATAGGTCATTGTTTTGTCTGGTTAGAATTTCCCTCTACAATACGTATTTGAGGCAGGTCTGGTGAGAGAGGGTGAAAGAGGAAGTTTTGGGTGATGACCCCGAAGGCTCTAAGTTGAAAAAATAACCCCACAAATCTACACAACAAAACTTGTTCCCTGGAAGTTGCAATGTGTCCTTGGAGGTTCACAGCAGAGCTGAGGTTTACAAACAGGGTAATGAAAGTTGTTAAATGGTATAGCTCCCTTAGCTCCCACCCTAGTGATGAAATAATTGGGCCCAAAGGTGCTAGGGGAAGGAAACGAGGTTTTGGTGGTTTACAGGGAATGTGGGCTTTCTAGCTATGAAACATAATCCTAATTGGAAGAATTGTATTGGAAGCTGGCCATGTTGCAAAGAGCAGGATGCTTAAGAAAGTGATCACTTTTTAACATCACTGTCTACAAATGGCTTAGCTTCAAGGGGAATAAAAATGAGTAATAGATCCCATCTCTCCAATGCAGCAACATGTCATTTTCAGATAGGGATCTTTAAAAATGAACGGGCTGTTTTTCCTTCTTCCTCCAACAAAATCTTCTATCCTAAAAAATTTTTCTCAAAACTTTTCTACTTATGCTGTTTGGGAACTTTCTTCTGCCCAGGTCCTCCTTGGCTCCTGGTTGGCTTATGGTGGGAAGAAAAAACAATGGATAAACAGCCATGTCCCAACCTAGGTACTGTATAGCAGATGGAATGAACTTGTATCCTGACTCAGCTAGTGTTCTCAGTTTCTTTACTCACTTTGTTCCCCTCATTCTTATTCCTGACACCAGAGCACTGTGTTCCAAACAATGTTAGTGATACTTACATGTATTAAATAAATATTTTCCGTGGCTGTTCAGTCTGCAACCTGCACCACTGTACTTTGACAGTCCTATGAGGCAAATTTAGGAATTTCCCAACTCTATCAACTGTCCAGAAATAGAACTTCCCTGAAAAAAAAATAACCTTTCATCAAGATAATTTTAACTATAAAATATATACATTTACCCATTCTTAAATAAATATTTATTAAGTGGTCCTACTTTTGGCTCTGGAAAGAGAAATGACCTAAATAGTGAAGGGGAAAACTGTGTCTTGTGCAGATGCTAGAGGAGTTTAGAGGCACATGGAGGGACTCTGAGCTAGTAGATTTTTTATTCTGTGAGGATTATTTTGTAACCTTGCAAATTGTAGGTAGTGAATGGCAATGTGAAATAATTCTTGTCTATCGACATGCGATTCTGTCGATAGAGGTTCAATTGAATTATCTCTTCTCCCTGTGGAAAAACCAGTTTTACCTCCATCTGCACATCTCTTCTTACATTTCATTACACTATGAAAATTTGGGTTTTTTTTTTCTCTTTTCTCTTTAGCACTACTTATGGCATTGTTTAGGTTTTCTCATTGCTTGAATTAAATAAATACTCAGCATGTCTTCATTTTATATCTTTATATTTTACTTTATAATAGCAATATTTTGTTATAATTGTTACAACAGCAATTTTTAAAAAATTGCTTTTCACATAGACTATGTCCTCAAGCTCAAGAACAGAAAACTTACAGAACAAAGCAAAGCAAAGCAAAAAGAAAAGTAAAAACAGATATTATTTATAACCTACCACCCACAGGGAAGCATTGATAGTAAATCAGGATTCCACTGTATTTGAATGAGTATAGATTTTTTTTTTTTTTTGTAAAATTGAACTTACTCTGCATATGTAACATGTTTTATTTTTATTTTGCAGTATAATGGGTAATAACCATTTTTAACATATTCACAAGCAGGTCCAGTTTGTCTAAACTCCAGTTTGCTTTAGGAATCAGCTAAAATAATTATAAGCATTCTGACAGACTGCAAAGTTTAACTGTAAACCACACACGTGGTATAGGTGTCATGGCAGCAAAAGGGGACCTGGATATAGAGTTAAAGCCATCTAACAGGACACAGTCAAGACAAGAAGTTTGTAGATATACGTGGTCTTAGAAAAGAAACCAGTGACAAAGCCAATACTCACCTCAGTGAACTGCAAAGACTTGGTTTTCTCTTTTGATTTTTAAAGAATTGTTGTTTGTGTCCACCTGGAAGATGGGCTTAGTTTCATATTTTTCTTTTGGGATGAACCTTGACAAGCATACACATGCTTGTTCTATGTGCTGTATATTTGTGTGCATAGGCACAGTCTAGGAGTTTCATCATGTACCATATAGAATGTTTTATTGTCATTCAAAATTGGACACCTTGCTTCTAGTCTGATATCTACTTGCTTTAAAGTCTGCTCTGGGAACTGCCAGAGCAGCAGGGTCCCAGCTGGGAGGGTCTAAGTCTGCAGCCATGGGTCAGAGCTGTGCTCTGAGCATTCCCAGCTTTCTTTCTAGACACCAACCATAAGACATTCTGGGGCAGCACCCATGGTTTGTCCAACTCATGGGTAATTCAACAGTGCCTGTTCAATTAAAGGGCATGATTAGATTCAAAATATCTTTGACTTTCTTAGAAAACTTATGTAGATATGTTATTCAAATTGATCTACACCATTGTTGACATTGTTTTCAGCTTTTATTACCTCTTGGAGTCATTGGTCTACATAGTTTACTTACTATCCAAAGTAATAACACTTTCTATTTTCCCAGCCATTCTTTCAGATTTAACAAATAGTTTGATTCTCCAGTTTTTTGAATTTAGAGAGTAATCTAAGTTTACTTATCCATTTCTTTTATAGCTAAAAAATTAATAGTATCCCCTTTTCATCTCTATCTTTTATCCATCTTTTCTTTGTGTTACTGAATTGCTAAGATGCAGGCGTTTTGAGATTCTGTGCTCCTAGAGGGCAGATGTCATAACAATAATCTGTAATCTTCTATAAAACTTACACTGTCTGCATATAAAAGGTGCACAATAAAGTCTTGATGATCCATTCAGCAACAAATACTGCAAATCTATCTTTCTTCTTTCCTAATATTCACACACACACACACACACACACACACACACACACACACACAGACAAACACAAACACTTTATTGCACTTTAGGTTCTGGGTTACATGCAAAGAAAATGCAGGATTGTTGCATAGCTACGCACATGGCAATGTGGTTTGCTGCCTCCATCCTTGTCACCTATATCTGGCATTTCTCCCCAAGCTCTCCCTCCCCAACTCCCTACCCCATGCTTTCCCTCCTCTAGTCCCACCCAACAGACCCCAGTATTTGATGCTTCCCTCCCTGTGTCCATGTGTTCTCATTGTTCAACATCCATCTATGAGTGAGAACATGTGGTGTTTGGTTTTCTGTTCTTGTGTCACTTTGCTGAGAATGGTGGTTTCCAGGTTCATCCAAAGGACATGAATTCATCGCTTTTTATGGCTGCATTGTATTCCATGGTGTATATGTGCCACATTTTTCTTGTCCAGCCTGTCATTGATGGGCATTTGGTTGGTTCCAGGTCTTTGTTATTGTAAGCAGTGCTGCAATGAACATAAGTGTGCATGTGTCTTTATAATAGAAGGATTTATAATCCTTTGGATATATACCAAGTAATGGGATCGCTTGGTTAAATGGTAGTTCTATTTCTAGATCCTTTAGGAATCGCCACACTGTCTTCCACAATGGTTGAACTAATTTACACTCCCACTAACAGTGTAAAAGTGTTCCTATTTCTCCACATCCTTTCCAGCATCTGTTGTCTCCAGATTTTTTAATGATCACCATTCTAACTGGCGTGAGGTGGTATCTCAATGTGGTTTTGGTTTGCATTTCTCTAATGACCAGTAATGATGAGCATTTTTTCATATGTTTGTTGGCCTCATATATGTCTTCTTTTGAAAAGTATCTGTTCAAATATTTTGCCCACTTTTGAATGGGGTTGTTTGATTTTTTCTAGTAAATCTGTTTTAGTTCTTTGTAGATTCTGGATATTAGCCCTTTGTCAGATGGGTAGATTGTAAAAACTTTTTCCCATTCTGTTGGTTGCCAATTCACTCTAATGATTGTTTCTTTTGCCGTGCAGAAGCTGTGGAGTTTGATTAGGTTCCATTTGTCTATTTTGGCTTCTGTTGCCAATGCTTTTGGCATTTTGGTCATGAAGTCTTTGCTTACGCCTATGTCCTGAATGGTTTTGCCTAGGTTTTCTTCTAGAGTTTTAATGGTGTTAGGTCTTATGTTTAAGTCTTTAATCCATCTGGAGTTAATTTTAGTGTAAGGTGTCAGGAAGGGGTCCAGTTGCTGCTTTCTGCACATGAAGCCAGTGTTCCCGACATCATTTATTAAACAGGGAATCCTAGCCGGGCGCAGTGGCTCAAGCCTGTAATCCCAGCACTTTGGGAGGCTGAGGCGGGTGGATCACGAGGTCAAGAGATCGAGACCATCCTGGTCAACATGGTGAAACCCCGTCTCTACTAAAAATACTAAAAATTAGCTGGGCATGGTGGCACGTGCCTGTAATCCCAGCTACTCAGGAGGCTGAGGCAGGAGAATTGCCTGAAACCAGGAGGCGGAGGTTGTGGTGAGCCGAGATCATGCCATTGCACTCCAGACTGGGCAACAAGAGCGAAACTCTGTCTAAAAAAAAAAAAACAATAAAAACAAAAACAGGGAATCCTTTCCCATTGCCTGCTTTTGTCAAGTTTGTCAAAGATCAGATGGTTGTAGATATGTGGTGTTGCCTCCAAGGCCTCTGTTCTGTTCCATTGGTCTACATCTCTGTTTTGGTACCAGTACCATGCTGTTTTGATTACTGCAGCCTTGTAGTATAGTTTGAAGTCAGGTAGCATGGTGCCTTCCACTTTGTTCTTTTTGCTTAGAATTGTCTTGGCTATGTGGGCTCTCTTTTGGTTCCATATGAAGTTTAAGGTGTTTTTTTTTCTTCAGTTCTGTGAAGAGGGTCATAGGTAGCTTGATGGGGATAGTGTTGAATCTATAAATTACTTTGGGCAGTATGGCCATTTTCACAATATTGATTTTTTCCTAACCATGAGCATGAAATGTTTTTCCATCTGTTTGTGTCCTCTCTTATTTCCTTGAGCAGTGGTTTGTAGTTCTCCTTGAAGAGGCCCTTTACGTTCCTTGTTAGTTGTATTCCTAAGTATTTTATTCTCTTTGTAGCAATTGTGAATGGCAGTTCACTCTTGATTTGGCTCTCTTTAAGTCTGTTATTGGTGTATAGGAATGCTTGTGATTTCTGCACATTGATTTTGTATCCTGAGACTTTGCTGAAGTTGCTTATCAGTTTATTGAGGTTTTGGGCTGAGATGATGAGGTCTTCTGAATATACAATCATGTCATCTGCAAATAGAGACATTTTGATTTCCTCCTTTCCTAATTGAAGACCCTTTATTTATTTTTCTTGCCTGATTGCTCTGGCTAGAACTTCCAATACCATATTGAATAGGAGTGGTGAGAGAGGGCATCCTTGTCTAGTGCTAGATTTCAAAGGAAATGCTTCCAGTTTTTGCCCATTCAATATGCTATTGTCAGTGGGTTTGTCATAAATAGCTTTTATTGTTTTGAGATACGTTCCATTAATACCTAGTTTATTGAGAATTTATAGCATAAAGGGCTACTGAATTTTGTCAAAGGCCTTCTCTGCATCTATTGAGATAATCATGTGGTTTTTGTCTTTGGTTCTGTTTATGTGGTGAATTATATTTATGAACTTTCGTATGTTGAACTAGCCTTGCATCTCTGGGATGAAACCTACTTGATCATGATGGCTAAACTTTTTGATGTGCTGTTGCAATTGGTTTGCCAGTATTTTATTGAAGATTTTTTCATCTATGTTCATCATGGATATTGGATTGAAGTTTTCTTTTCTTGTTGAGTCTCTGCTGGGTTTTGGTATCAGGTTGATGTTGGTCCCATAAAATGATCTGGGAAGGATTTCCTCTTTTTGGATTGTTTGGAATAGTTTCAGAAGGAATGGTACCAGCTCCTCTTTGTATGTCTGGTAGAATTCAGCTGTGAAACCGACTGGACCTGGGCTTTTTTTGGTTGGTAGGCTATTAATTGTTGCCTCAATTTCAGCCCTTGTTATTGGTCTATTCAGGGTTTTGACTTCTTCCTGGTTTAGTCTTGGGAGGGTGCGAGTGTTCAGGAATTTATCCATTTCTTCCAGGTTTACTGGTTTATGTGCATAGAGTTGTTTACAGTAATCTCTGATGGTAGTTTGTATTTCTGTGGAATCAGTGTTGATATCCACTTTATCATTTTTTATTGCATCTACTTGATTCTTCTTCCTTTTCTTTTTTATTAATCTGGCTAGTGGTCTATTTTGTTGATCTTTTCAAAAAATCAGCTCCTGGACTTATTGATTTTTTTGAAGGATTTTTTTTTTGTGTCTCTACCTCCTTCAGTTCTGCTCTGATCTTAGTTATTTCTTGTCTTCTTCTAGCTTTTGAGTTTTTTTCATATTGCTCCTCTAGCTCTTTCAATTTTGAGGATAGGGTGTCAATTTTAGATCTTTCTTTGCTTCTCATATGGACATTTGTTGCTATAAATTTTCCTCTAGACACTGCTTTAAATGTGTCCCAGAGATTTTGGTACATTGTGTCTCCATTCTCGTTGGTTTGGAAGAACATCTTTATTTCTGCCTTCATTTCATTGTTTATCCAGTGAACATTCAAAAGCCAATTGTTCAGTTTCCATGAAATTGTGTGGTTCTTATTTGGTTTCTTAATCCTGAGTTCTAATTTGATTGTACTGTGGTCTGAGAGACTGTTTGTTATGATTTCCATTCTTTTGCATTTGCTAAGGAGTGATTTACTTTCAATTATGTGGTCAATTTTAGAGTAGGTATGATGTGATGCTGAGAAGAATGTATATTCTGTGGACTTGCGGTGGAGAGTTCTGTAAATGTCTATTAGGTTTGCTTGATCCAATCTGAGTTTAAGTCCTGGATATCCTTTTAATTTTCTGTCTCATTGATCTGTTTTATATTGACAGCGGAGTGTTAAAGTCTCCCACTGTTATTGTGTGGGAGTCTAAGTCTCTTTGCAGGTCATAAGAACTTGCTTTATGTATCTGGGTGCTCCTGTATTGGATGCATATATATTTAGGATCGTTAGCTCTTCTTGTTGCATTGATCCTTTTACCATTATGTAATACCTTTCTTTGTCTCTTTTGATCTTTATTGGCTTAAAGTCTATTTTATCAGAGACTAGGATTTCAACTCCTGCTTTTTTTTCTCTCTCTCTCTCTCTGTTTGCTTGCTAAATATTCCTCCATCCCCTTATTTTGAGCCTATGTGTATCCTTGCACATGAGATGGGTTTCCTGGATATAGCACATGGATGGGTTTTGACTTTTTATCCAATTTGCCAGTCTGTATCTTTTTATTGGGGCATTTTGCCCATTTACATTTAAGGTTAATATTGTTATGTGTGGATTTAATCCTGCCATTTTGGTGCTAGCTGGTTGTTTGGCCCATTAGTTGGTGGAGTTTCTTCATCATGTCTATGCTTTTTATAATTTGGTACATTTTTGGAGTGGCTGGTACTGGTTGCTCCTTTCTACGTTTAGTGCTTCTTTCAGGAGCTCTTGTAAGGCAGGCTTGGTGATGATGAAATCTCTGAGCTATTGTTTGCTCATCAAGGATTTTATTTCTCCTTTGTTTATGAAGCTTAGTTTGGCTAGATGTGAAATTCTAGGTTGAAAGTTCTTTTCTTTAAGGATGTCGAATATTGGCCCCCATTGTCTTCTGGCTTGTAGGATTTCTGCTGAGAGATCTGCTGTGAGTCTGATGGGCTTCCCTTTGTGGGTAACCCGACCTTTCTCTCTGGCTGCCCTTAGCATTTTTTCCTTCATTTCAACCCTAGTGAACCTGATGATTTTGTGCCTTGGGGTTGCTCTTCTTGAGGAATATCTTTGTGGTGTTCTATTCCCAGACTTCAATATTGGCCTGCCTTGCTAGGTTGGGGAAGTTCTGGACAATATCCTGAAGTCTTTTCCAGCTTGGATTCATTCTCTCCGACACATTCAGATACACCTATCAAACATAGATTAGGTCTTTTCACATAATCCCATGTTTCTTGGAGGCTTTATTCATTTCTTTTCACTCTTGTTTCTCTAATCTTGCCTTCTTGTTTTATTTCATTGAGTAGATCTTCAGTCTCTGATATCCTTTCTTCTGCTTGGTTGATTCGGCTACTCAAACTTGTGTATGCTTCGTGAAGTTCTCGTGTTGTGTTTTTCAGCTCCATCAATTCATTGATATTCTTCCCTAAGCTGTTTATTCTCGTTAGCATTTCATAAAACCTTTTTTCAAGGTTCTTTGTTTCTTTGCATTTGGTTAGAACATGTTCTTTTAGCTCAGAAAAGTTTGTTATTACCTACTTTCTGAAGCCTGTTTCTGTCAAGTTATCAGACTCATTCTCCATCCAGCCTTCTTCCCTTGCTTGTGAGGAGTTGTGATCCCTTGGAGGAGGAGAGGAGTTCTGGTTTTAGGTATTTTCATCATTTTTGCACTGGTTTATTCCCATCTTTGTGGATTTATCTACCTGTTGTCTTTGTAGTTGGTAACTTTTAGATGGGGTTTCTGAGTGGATGTCCTTCTTGTTGATAATGAAGTTATTTCTTTCTGTTTTTTAGTTTTCCTTCTGACAGTCAGGCCCCTCTGCTGTAGGACTGCTGGAGGTCCACTCCAGACCCTACTTGCCTGGGGATCACCTGCAGTGGCTGCAGAACAGTAAGGGTTGCTGCTAGTTTCTTCTTTTGCTATCTTTGTTCCAGAAGGATACCCACCAGATGTCAGCCTGAGCTCTACCTTATGAGCTGTCTCTTTTGATATACAAGAGTCAGGGAGCTGCTTAAGGAGACAGTCTGTCCCTTTCAGGGGCTCAAGTACTGTGAGCTCCTTTGTTTTGTTCAGAGCTGCTAGGAAGGCACATTTAAGTCTGCTGCAGCAGAACTCATAACCGTCTTTTTTTTCCCAGGTGCTCTGTCCTGGGGAAGTGGGGCTTTATTTATAAGTTCCTGATGTGCTGCTGCCTTTTTTCAGAGATGCTCTGCCCAGCGAGGAGGTAGCCTAGTCACAGTCTGCCAGCAGAGGTATTGCTGCGTTGCTGTGGGTTCTGCCCAGCTGCTATGTGAACTTCCTTGTAGTTTTGTTTATAGAGGTATAGTTAGACCTGCCTCAGTAATGGTGGACTGCCTCAGTAATGATGAACTGCCTCAGTAATGGCAGACTGCCTTGGTAGTGGTGGATTGCCTCAGTAATGGTGGACGCCCTTCTCCCCCAACAGAGCTGGACCGTCCTGGGTCCAGCTGTGCTTGCTGTGAAACTCTCAGTCCAGAGCATTTCAGATTGCTGGTCTTTGTAGGGGTGAGACTCACTGAGCCAGATCACCTTGCTCCCTGTTTCAGCCCCCATTTTTTCAGTTGAATGGGGAACTCTGTCTCCTAGGTGTTCCAGGCACCAGTTGAAATGGCTGCCCAGATTTGTGTGAGATTTTGTGTGGAGAACCATTGCTGAAACAGTCATGCTGTAGACTGGAGGGGCGTTCCCGCCTGGGAATCTCCTGGTCTGTAGACAGTAAAAACTCTTTTGGAAATGCGATGAGCACTCACCCTCTGCATCCTTGCTGGGAACTGCACTCCAGAGCTGTTCCTATTTGGCCATGTTGGATCCTTTTCTTCAATTTTTAATTCATTTTCACAGGGATTTTATTTTTTTTTCCATACACGTGTCTCAATTTTGCCATAGGCCACTTCCTGATTGTCCCTGAGGAATTCACCTCATCCTCATTCCAGCCATTTTTTTTTTTTTTTTTTTTCCTGAGACAGAATCCTGCTCTGTCACCCAGGCTGGAGTGCAGTGGTGTAACATACACTCACCACAACCTCCACCTCTCAGGTTCAATTGACTTTCCTGCCTCAGCCTCCCAAGCAGCTGAGATGACAAGAGTGTGCAAACATGCCTGGCTCATTTTTGTATTTTGAGTAAAGATGGGGTTTCACTATGTTAGCCAGGCTGGTCTTGAACTCCTGACTGCCAGTGATCCGCCACCTTAGCCTCCCAAAGTGCTGGGATTATGGACCAGAGCCTCTTCGCTCAGCCCCAGTCATTCTTTACACAAGTTGTAGTAGGGCAGTGGGTGAGGTCACCAGGACCCACTTCAGGTCTTCCCTGTCTGTGCTCATGCAGAGAGAGTGGATGCTTGGCTGCCCTGAATGCTCCTGACAACTCACTCCTCCTGCAGACTACAAAAGGTAGGACTTGGCATTGTGCAAAAGAAAGCATGCTTGCTTCTTTCTTTGCCTTTAATCCTGCCTTGCAAAATCCTAAAAAGCCTTGACAAAGAATAAAATTATTGGGAATTATGCTAGCATCTCTACAGAAGATTCTTCAATAGACTATTTTTCAAAAAAGGAACCTTTTACTCTTCCTAGCCATGCACTTATTTGAAAAGGATTAGTTTATTTGAAAAGCAAGAAGAGAAAACATGCAAAGCATTTAGATTAACTGTTTTTTTGTTTTGTTTTGTTTTTTGTTTTTTTAAGAAAAGAAAAAGTTTAGAAATAATGTGACTACATTTGCTATGTGGACGTGAATGATTGGAGGTCCAAGAATCCCAGGAGACATATCAAGAAAACTTTGGTGTGATGTGTTGCTGTTGATAAAAACACTTCTAGTCCTCTTAATTGAAATTCACCCTTTTCCGGTGCCTTTCTTGGCTTCTCCACCTGCGCATGTGGGTTTGGTACTGTTGGGGTCCTCTTGCTCTCATTGGGAATTGGTGAGATGTAGACAGTGGTGGGTTCCAGCCCAGGCTTTGGCACCTTGACAGCCTCTGGTACCATCCGCCTCTCCTCCCTATGTGTGAGCAGAGGCAGCTCCAGACAGTGTGCTTCCCAAGCCCTGGGCACACAGGGAACTCTGACACCCTGCCAACAACTCTTCTCATTAGTGCACTTTGCAGCTGTGGAACAGTCATTTCGATAAGATGATGCAGACAGAATATCAAACTGTGTCTTGGAGGGGCAAGGCCTGACGTGGAGATAAGCCATATCCAGCACTGCGTCAACAGGCCAGGCCAGCACCAAGCACATCAAATGCAGTCACTGAAATCCCCTGGGCTGGGCAAGAATGTTCATTTCTTTGTACTGATGCCTTGGCTGAGAGGAAATGATTTCCATCCAGACTGGTCCATTTCCCCTTTAAGTATTTATGGCCTTAAGACCAAACATGATGCCCCAGGCATAGTATGTATATTCAACAGATGTATTTTGAACACGTAATAGCACAATCCTAAATCTTCCCAGGCCATCCAAGCTTTAGAGAACTCTGAAGATGCAGTGGGCACATCACACTCCCGAAAGTTATGGCAGATGCAGGCCCCTCATGGAACCCATTAACTCTTGTGCCCAGGATTCACATGCTGTCTCCCAAATGCCTCTCAAAATTCAGCTGCGAACACCTTTCTCTTGTCTCTTTTCCTTCCTGTCACATAAGGAGGTCACTGATCCTAGCTTTCTCCTGCCCTTACGAACTTCCAGAAAAAAGGATGAGAAGCAACTGGGTCGTTTGGAAGACACAGCCTCCGACCACATCTATCAGTGCCCTGTGGGCTGAGGGCTGAGCACAGTCACCACCAAGAGCAGCTCTCCTCTCTGTCTCTCTCTCTCAAGTTTTAAATTTCCCCAGCTAGTGTAAAACTTAATGAAAGCCCTGGAGTATACAACAGCATTTTGAAAACAAGAATTTGTGACTGCTGTGAATCATCACTCACAGCAGGGACCCAGAAATGTGAATTGTGGGAGGAACACACAAGCCTTCTCTTTTTTACTGGGAATTTATTACAGGCGGGTCATTATTTACAATGCACCATTCACATCCTCTAAAGAGCCAATAAACTGGCTGCTGAATATGCATTTTGCTCTGTGGTGAACACAGATGTTTCCAGCTAATATCCATTTCATTTAATTTCTTTTCTCCTTTTTTTTTTTTTTTTAGATTCTATCTTGCTATTTCTGTAGCAGCTGGGTAACTATTTGCCCGTCTTCGGTTTGGGAATCACTCCTCATATTTATTATCATTGGTGCCATTCACGTTGCTATACTTAAGGGTCTGTCAGCATTTCCATTAAAAGCTACTCTTTCTGTGAGTTCAAAACCAGGTTGGTAAAGGTTTCTGAGGGTTAAATGTTGGGCAGATGAGGTCTCAGCTTGGGATCACATCGCTTTAACAAAGTGCAGAAATAAAACCGGTTAGGATGTTTTAGTGTTATGGGTTTACGAGTTGAGAAAAAGGAAATGGAAACATTGGTTTCAAAAGCTGTTTTGTGTTTTTATAAATGAAATACTGTCTTTTGCAACTTAACTTTTTAACAATTAATCTTTGAATTTTTCTAATTTTCTTGGAGAGAGGAAAATTAGCAGTGATAATTTAATGATTCATCTTAGAAGCAGATTTTACATTATTTAAACATTGGGTGACAATGACCCCACTCAGTGGTCTCTATCATCTTTGAAATAACATGACTTAATAGCATACACATCATATCTCTGTATGGCCTTCAACCCTGTGCCTTCAATATAGTAGACAGTCAATGTACAGTGATCCAATTGAACTCAATTGTGATTGTATTGTCTATACTACATAGCTTAGGACTTAATTTTATCATTCCCTCATGTATATAATTCTCTCTTTGTGCATATATATGATACATATGTATGTATGTGTGTATATATACACATATGTGTGTATGTACATGTATGTATATGTGTATGTGAGTATATATATGTAAGCACTTCTGTCCCATACATGCAGTAGTGTTTTTCCACCTGACCTGAAACCTTTTCCTGGTACATACTGCAAAACAACAAACTAACAAGATTTTAAGCACTTGTTATGTGCCAGCTAAGAGTCTGTTTGGTGTTTTCATGAGTATTTTCTTATTTAATCCTCACAACAATATGATATGATAAGTAAGATGCCAGTAATCTACTACCTGTCTTCCACCAGGCTGGGCAGATATGTTTTGTAAATGTTTTGAATTATTATTCCAAAAATTACTTGCAGTTTATATGAAGCCATCACAATTACAAAAAGCAAGGAGTAGCTTTTTGTAATTTTAAGTCATGAAAAAATCCTTGTTTCTGACTTAAGAAAATATTTGCCTTATTTCTCAAGTTTTCCTTACTTAGAGCATGGCTTGGAGCAAGGGATGGTCTAGAGAATCCAGCCACAGTGAAATACACATCCAAGAACTAAGTCAAACAGTATGCTGGAAAAAACTTAAGAAAAACAACTCATCTTGCTGGAGGTGAATTAATTAAGGAAAATATAGATTTCTGTTTTTATGTAGTTTCCACATTTTATTACCAATTCATTTCCTAATGCAAACACCACTTAAAGTTGTCAGTTTTGGCATGAACTCTCTGTGAAATCTAAGGTCATCTCTCTATGAGTTTGGTCTTATTATATGAGTTCTGGGATTATTAATGATGTATTAACAGAGGATTAATGGAAAATGGTCATGCTAAATACTTACTGAATAGGAAGAGTATATTGTGTAGATTTAGATGTTCAAACTATTCTGAACTTAAGATCATGTTAGCATACATTTTCATAGGAAATTGAAATAACTCTTTTAGCTTGATTAAAAATGGTCAAGTTTATATTTTAAAAACATTTAATTTATAACTTTCACTGATATTCATTAACCTTGAAAAAGACTTTCAGACTGAATAATATTTGTGAAAGGTCCTCAAGTGTATGCTTCTGTGATAATCAAAGCTTTTAAAAATCTTTCTTCCATTTGAACAATGGCCTCTAACTTCTGTCTTTGTGTCTTGAACGGTCTTTTGAGCAGAAATATTCTTTTGTCTACACTGTCTCAAATGTCCTCCTCACCTCAGGAAAATTTCTCATACTCTGTCTTTGTTAAGTGTATATCAGAAATAAATGGAAAAAAATCATTCTTATGTCAAAAATAAAGTTAATATAACATTAATGAGGTGGCTTAAACCTGTAAGTCCCAGGGCATTCATTGATGCAAAACAGATTTCACCCTTTACTGCCAGTATGTACATGGACATTTCCCAGGATGGAGTTCTCTCAGCTGAGGCAACAATAACTTCTGGAAGGAAACTTGATATGGCAGGTTAAGACCTGGGAGATGCTCTTTCTTGCCCTCTTTTCTACTCTTTTTCCATTTCTTTGACCCTCCTTCCTTGCTGCTTTTCTTCCTCTTTCCTGGATTCATCTTTTATTTTCTTTATGTTCAATTTGCTACAAAGAGAAAATATGTATTTTGTGACTTTATTAACGCATAGATTAAGTATTAAATGATAGCTTTTCTTGGATTTTCTTATTCCTTTACACATTACAACTGATTGGCTTAAAAATTTTTCCACTCTGTAAGACTGAATGGCAGTAACAATGTTTATTTTAAGAATATTATACTTACGTAAAAACTCAGTAGATGGTAATTGATGGGTCTATTTTATTCTACCATGTAAATAATAAAGAATTTCAAGTTATTTTCTCTAAGATATCTTCTGGCAAAACAGAATGACTAATCTGATTTTTATATAGTATAAACAATCATTATATAAAAAATAGAGTTTATTACTTCCTTTATTTGTTCTATTGCTTGGTGAAATTGATTTCAGTAACAGGAGTATTTTTTTAAAAAAACCATGGGTTCACAGAAGCATAATGCAGTATCACAGTAAACAGATTGAAATGGGGACTGCCTATCACGGTGACCAGGTTGGAATAGGGGCTGGGTTGGAATGAGGACTGGGTTGGAATGGGGACCACTGCCAACACTGCATCTTCCCTTATGCTGCTGAAGTTCCACAAAACAACAACAACAAACAGAAATGACAAAACTCTGCAACAGCAAAAACTAATCTAGTCAGTGGAATGTTATCCAGCCCTAAAAATGAAGAAAACTCTGACACATGCTTCAACATGAATGAATCTTGAGAATATTATGCTATGTGAAACAAGCCAGTCACAAAGAGAAACACACTAATTCCACTTACATGAGGTACCTAGAGTAGTCCAGTTTATAGAGACAGAAAGTAGAACAGGAAACCAGCAAGCATACAAAAGAACTCAACAACACCACTAACCAACAAGACCTAATTTATATTTATGGAGCAATCCAAACCAGCAGAGTGCACCTTCTTTTTCAGGGCCTTCAGAACATATAGCAGGATGGGCCATGAAAATCTTGAGCAATTTAAAGTAATTGCAGTCATACACAGTGAGTTCAACAAGGTTTCAGGACACAAGATCAACAGACAAAGATCAATTTTATTTCTGTATACTAGTAACACACACTTGAAAAGCAAAATTAAAAATATAATTCCTTTTATAGTTTCTAATATGAATGAAATAGTCATACATGTTAAAAAAGAATTAGCACAACCTGATATTCTGAAAGCTAGAAAACAATGATAAAAGAAACCAAAGAAGATCTACATAGAGAGAGATACTGTGTTCATGGATTGGAAGACGACATAGTAAAGCAGTCATTGACCTATTGACTAAATTGATATATAGGCTCCATAACATTTACATTAAAAACCCAGCAAGATTTTTCGTAGATAGAGACAGGATTATTCGGAAGTTTATTAGGAAAGGGAAATTAACTAGAATAGCAAAAATGATGTTGAATACAAAGAATACATTTCAAAGGGTCACTCTACTCAAATTCCATACCTCTTATATTAAACTATGTGGTGCTGATGAAGGATGGACACACAGATCAAGGGAACAGAACAGAGAAACAGAAATAGCCCTGCACACATGCCTAGCTGACCTGCACACATGCCTAGCTGACCTGCACACATGCCTAGCTGATTTTTGACCATGGCGTAAAAGCAGTTCAATGGAGGAATCACTTTCAACAAATGTTACTGGAACAACTGGATTTCCACAGGCAAAAAGGAAACTTCATCCTAAGCCTCATATCTTATACAAAAATTAACTCAAAATAGAGCAAAGACTTAAATGTAAAAATAAATCTAAAACTTTTAGAAAGACACAATTCAAAGTCTTCAAGATTAAGACTTGATGCAGAATTCTTCAACATGACGCCAAAAGCATGATCCATAAAAGGAAAAAAATCCATAAATTGGACTTCATCAAGATCAACAAGGTTTGTTCTGCAAAAGACCCTGTTAGGAGGATCAAAAGACAAGCTACAGACAAGAAGAAAATATTTGTGAATCACATGTCAGAGAAATGACTCACGTCTAGAATATGTGAAGGGCTCTCAGAACCCACCAGTAAAAATCAAACAATTCAATTAGAAAATGTGCAAAAGACATGAAGAGACATTTACTAAAGAGAGTGTACATGGGCAAATAAGTACATGAAAAGATTTCCAGCATCATTAGCTATTAGAGAAATGCAAATTAAGACCACAATGAGAAATCACTACATATGTATTAGAACAAGTAAAATAAAACAGAATAGCAACACCAAATGCTGGCAAGAATGCAAAGATATTAGATTTCTCACATACTGCTGGGAATATAAAATTGTACAGCCACTCTGGAAAGCAGTTTGACAGTTTCTTAAGAAACTAAACATACACTTATTATATTCCCTAGCAATCATACTCCTGAGCAACTATCTCAGAGAAATGAAATCTTACATCTGCACAAAAATCTGCAATGGTTGTTTATGGCAACTTTATTTGCAATAGCTAAAAACACTAAAATTACTGTTAATAGGTGCATGATTAAACAAACTATGGTACGTCCATACTAGAGAATAATAGAGCAATAAGGAAAAACAAACTATTGATATTTGTAGCAACTTGCATGGGTGGCAAAGGAATTGGGGCAAGTAAAACAAACCAATCTCAAAAGATCACATACAATATGACTTATAGAGCTTTCTTGAAATAACAAAATGCAAGAGGTGGAGATGAGATCAGTGATTGCCAGGGTTGAGAGATAGTGAGGTCTGGATAGCTTGACTGTAAAGATAAGTGCAAAGGGTGTCTTCATGATAATGGAGCAGTTCCATATCTTGTCTGTGGTAATGGTTACAGAAATCTACATGTACCACCAATAACACAGAACTATTTGCATACTGCATCTCCACCAGTTTCCTGGCTTTGATATTGTAGGATAGCCACATAAGTTATAGCCAACAGGGCGAACTGGGCACGGAATTCCCAGGATCTCTCTGCACTATTTTTGCAACTTCCTGTGAATCTATAGTTATTTCAAAATTAAAAGGTTAGAACAAAACAAAAGTCAACATTATGCTTAGTGGTGACACGCTGGAAAAATTCCTATTAAAATCAGGAATAACGCAATTTTATTTGCTACCAACATTATCCTTCTAATGAATGCTGGAAGTCTAGCCAGTGTAAAGGAAGGAAGAATTATTATTAGAAAGAGACCTAATAATTCTTCGAAGTTTCTACAATTATGTACTTGTAATACCAAATGAATCTCAAAGAGTTAAATTAAGCAAAGTGATAGAAGGTAAAATAAATATAAAAATGTTTTTCTCTATACCGTAATAATAGGCTGGAAATATTTATGGCAAAATTATATTAATCAAAAAAAAGTGAGTGATCTCGCCTTGAGAAAAGACTTAGTTAATAAAAATGAAGAATGTGACTCTAATAACATAAAGAGTTTAAGAAATAAAATGCATATTATTTTTCTTGATACTAAATTATTAGTCTTCCTCAAATTTTAGTGGAATAGTGATAATATATTTTGGAAAATTCAATGAATAATCCTGAAATAATCTGAAACAATAAATAGTGAAAATGACTTTTGACAATTTTACTGAGGTCTAATTTACATGCCATAAAACTCTCTTACATTAAGTGTGTAATACAATGATTTTTAGTAAATTTACAAAATTATACAACCATCACCACAATCTAGCTTTAGAATGCTTCCATCACAGCAAAAAAAGTGTCATGCCCACATTCAATCACTGTCTGATACCACCCCAGCCCTGGCAACTACTTAATATACTTTCTATCTTTATAGATGTCCCTATTCAAACCAATTCACATAAATGGAGTCAGACAACATGTGGCCTTTGTGTCTGGCTTCTCTTACTTAGCATATGATCTTAAAGTTCATCCATGTTGTAATATGTGTGAAAACTACATTCCTTTAGATTGCTGAATAATGCTCCATTCTGTAGATAGACTGCATCTTATATATTTATTCTACTTGAATGGACAATTGAGTTGTTTCCATTTTAGGCAAGTATGTGAAATGGATGTTTTCATACAGGTGAGAGGGAGACATTGCCGTAGGAAGGTTTACTCTCTCTTTAGATCAAGAATTTCATGCCTAAGAAAGTATCCTAGCCCAGTGAGTGTTGTTCCCTTCCCTGTGCCCAAGTTTTCTCATTGTTCATTGGTAGGTAGAGGGGTGGAGAGGAGGGGAGGGGAGGGTCAGTGAAGGTGGGGAGGATGGGGAGGGATAACACCCTAAGAAATGTCTGATACGGTGATGGGGGAGGGGAGGTGGAGACAGCAAACCACCACATGGCATGTATGTACCTTTGCAACAATCCTGCAAGATGCGGGATGTACATATGTACCCCAGAGCCCAAGTACAATTAAAAAAAAAAAAGAAAAGAAAAACGAAGAAGAAGAAAAAAGAAAGTATCCTAAAGAAAAGAAATAATCAGAAATGTGCTCAAAATTTATCTACAGAGGGAGTCACTGGAGCATGATTCGTGTGAGAAAATTAAGAACCATCTGAATACCCAAGAATAGAGAAATGGGAAAAGAAAATTTGATGTACTCATTAAAAATGTCTTGCAGCAAATTAGAAATTATGCCTTCAAAGACTAGTTAGTACTGTATTAAAATTCTCACAACATAACATTAAATAAAAACAATATACAGCAGTACATACAGTGTGATACCACCTTTATACAATAGAATTATTAATATTTCCTTCAGTTCTTTTGGATCAACTATAATAAACATACAAATACATTTTCTAGAATACAACTGTGGTTATTTCTGGGAGGAAGAATTGTGGATAGTTTTTACCTTCTTTTTATTTTTCTATATTTTTCAAATTTTGCACACAAAAAACACATGTTGCCTTTATAATAGAAATAAAAGGTTATTGTGGGTACAAAGAAAAATGTTCATTTTGCAAGCCCTTTTTAAGGTATGTATGCTTTTCCTCCCCTGCAACTTCTTGAAAAATTACAAAAGAAAACAAAATATCCCTAAACCCTGACACATAAAGAAAGGTACAAAGCATGAATATAATGAAGGCGCCAGCTAAGCTAAATGAAAAGTTAACCAGAGTGGTTAGGAATGAAAAGGCAGAAAGGAGAGACTGATTTCCCCGTGTCTGCGGGTTATGCCTTGAAGCATTGTTATCCCTTGCGGGCTGTGTGTGTGTGTGTGTGTGTGTGTGTGTGTGTGTGTGAGAGAGAGAGAGAGAGAGATTTGTGGCTGAGCCTTCCTTCCTTGCTGTTCCTTACACACTTTCCTTCCTTGCATTTCTCCCTGGTTTTAGGCTGTCTGTGTGGATGGAGCTTCTTGCTGCTGGCCTGCGTTTCTTTGGCGTTCTTTTTCACGGCCCTTCCCGAGCACACTCGTGCCTCTCCTTCCTGTCAGCCAGTGACGTGGGTGTTGGAAAGACACCAGGCACTGGTTTCTATGGGGAAGAGCGACTTCCTTTACTGGATCTTAGTTGTCAGGGGCTGGTGTTGCACGCAATTTGAGTACTGACCGCAGGTAATCGGAGCGAGCGCCAGCTCAGCCCTTCCCTAGGCTGGTCCTGTTTAATAAGCCCAGAGCACAGAGCTTAGCCAGGTCCCCCAGCTTGCACATCATAGGAGCTCCAGTAATTTATGAGGAGGGCTAAGAAATCGTACAGCGTGGGCTGTGCTTGACATAGGCCCAGGTAGCCCAGCCCAGCACGCGGCCAGTGGCCTCTCTGACTTTTTCTGCAGAAAACCAGGCTCTGGGCCTGCGAAGACTGGGTGTGAGTGCCCTGCAGGGCAGGACAGCATGATGTGGAATGAACCTGCACCGTGTCCGCTCTCTGAACAGACGCTCCTGGCAGCCTAACCCACAGTGTCCTGCCTGTGTCCCAGAAACTCTCCAGGGTATGGCCTGTCTTCAGCCACAGGGAGGGTTGCCTGACTCCCGCCAAGGGCATCTTTGTTTATTTTATGTAGTCACCAACCATGAGGCTGAGCAGAGTGAGAGCTTGATCTAGGAGCCCTGCAGGTGTGTGTGGGAACTTGGGGGGATCTCCTGGAAAGGAAGTGAGGGAGAATTCCCCTGGGATTTGCTGCCCTCAAGGAAACTGGGCATGGGGGACTCACCCTGGGAAGCCCGCAGCATCTCCCCTCCTCCCTCACTCCTCTTTCCATCTTTAGGTCCTGTGCCGTGCAGGCATTGGCATTAGGATGCGAAGTGTCTGATTGGAGGGTTTCCCTGCAGCTGCAGTAACAATGAAAATACATTTTGAAAAATCAGTTTTAATAAAGTCCAGGCACTGACCCCAGCCACGCAAGTATTTATATTATTGACTTCTGTATAAGGTGATTTGTTAAGAGAGAGAAAAAAAAAAGGTCTTTCTGCTCTTGTCTTGAGACCTGAGGAAAAAGAATTAGAGAAACTGGAGATAAAAACACAGTTAGTGAAATAACTCCAGAGCCCCTGGGAGGCCCGCCTGCCGCACTCCTTCCGCGTCTCAGCCGTCATACGAGTGTGATAGCTCTTTCCTGTTTGATGGTGTCATTACGTGGACTCTACACATTCGATTCCATTTACAAGTCAGTGGTGTGAGATTTTATGACAATTCTTTTTTAGTGAGTCGATTCTGTAAGGTCCTACTCAGGAAAAAATATATGAAAAGAATTCCTAAATAGTTACCCTTTGGATCTCTCCCCAGAAGGTCTCAACCCACCAGGCGTTTTCTTACTGCAGGTCTTCGGCTTTCTGTTTGTGGGGAAAGCCCAGGAACCAGGTCCAGTTAGCCTTGCTTTTGAGGCAACGATATTTCATAAATTCAAAGGCTGGAGCTTGCCAGAACAAACATTCTGGATGTCATGTAGAGGAACTTTGGATCCAATTTTGAAACCAAGAGAAGTCAGAAGACTGGAAGAAAATCCGGGGTGGGATACTCACTAAACCCAGGGTGTGGCTCCCTCCGGGGCAGGGACGAAGGGTCTTTCCAAGGTGTTTAGGTACTTCTAACAGACAAACCCAGGTGAAAGAGGCATGAGGCAGCTGTTAGAGGTTGAATTGTGTCCCTTCCCTAAGTCCATAGGCAGAATTCCTAACTCCCAGGATCTCTGAATGTGGCTGCATTTGGAGACAGGCTTTTTGGAGAAGTCAGGAAGTTAAAATGAGGTCATTAGGGCAGGTCGGAGTCCCATATGACTGGTGTCCTTATAAGAAGACATTTGAACACAAACGTGCACAGAGGGGAGATGATTTGAGGAGACACAAGGAGAAGGTGGCCACCCACGAGTTAAAGAGCGAGGCTGGAAACAGACTGCTTCCTCTGACCCTCAAAGGAACAAAGAAGCAACCCTGCGGACACCCTTATCTCAGGATTCTGGCCTCCAGAGTTGTGAGCATTCCACTTTTGTAGCTTAAGCGCCCTAGTTGGTGTACAGTGTTGTGGGGGTCCTAGCAAAACCACACAGTAAGGAGGTAGATGCCTCTTGGTAAGCAGCATGACATCTGAACCAGGTTTCAGAAGACAAGGCAGGACTTTTGAAGACAAGGCAGGGCTTTGCCAAGGTGAGGACGTTCACGGGAGGAGGCAGAGAGCATGAAGGCAGCCAGGGGAAAGGCTTTTTGGACATTGATTTGACTGGAAATATGCAAGGATGCTTCGAGTGTAGTCTGAGCTGTCGTGGGGCACTCAGGAGCCACCCAGCAAGCATTGATTGGGCACCTGCCCTGTGTTTGCAGCAGAGGCAGACACACAAAAAAGATGAGCTTTGCTAAGTTCGTGGTCTCAGGAAAGACAGGCATGGGAGAGGGTGGGAATTCAGAGTGGCAGAAGCAGTGGCTGTGAAACTTCAGAGAACAGTGTGGAAAATTCCACCTCAAAGATGGGGCCGTTGACCAGAAAAGGTGGTTGCCTGAGGGCTCCAGGAATGGGCAGGAATGGATGGGGAATGAAGGGGAAATAGGAGTCCGGAGAGAAGGAAGGATGAGAATGAAGGCAGGATGAGAATGAAGGAAGAGGAAGTTCCAAACATGGCAGAGTTGAGGGACACCCAGGGAGAAGGATGGAAAATGAGGGTGAAGATCCCAGGAAGCGGACCCCAGGGTTGAGGCACGAGGACACAGCATTCACAGAGTTTAATGTTCTAATGATGGCCAGTTTTCATAGCATTTTCATTTCTCTTCATTGACAACATTGGGCCCAACTTTATTTTTGTGATATTTAAGTAATTTTTTAGAATGGAAAGAAAATTAAATCAAATGAATTTGCTCATTGTTTTATAGAAAAAAATGAATAATATTCACAAAACTGGAATATAAAATAGAGTTTTTTACAAGACTTGGAGTTTTAGTAGAACATTGACATATTTCTCTAATAAGAGATTACAATATTGTTACTTGTGCCAGAAAATATTTATTAAATGAAAGAAGTGAGCACATTAAGGAAGTCACATAGTTCTATGTTTCCATGAATAACAAGTTGTTTTACTGATTTACAACTTGGTGGTTACGATTTTCCATGCTCTTTTTAGCCATTTAGCTTTTTTCATTTCCTTTCCATGGGTCTTTTATCTTTTGGTAGTGGAAATTAAACTAACACGCTGTCAAAATTCCCATCATGGAGGCATTTGGGTGGGAAGGACAAATTGTTGTTAAAATGTTGTATATTTAGGCATGGAATATGATCCTTAGAAAGCATCGTTAATTACACGTATGTTGCTATATCCTCAATTCTTGTGGGACATTTTATATTTGGTACATTTGCCCCATTAGGCACGTTTCATACTCAACCCCACTGCTCCCATCCCCCAGGTGGACACAGCCTCTGTGCTGGAAATCAGAGCAGTGGCCCTGGAAAGCTGTGCACATCCTTAGCTGAGAGCCCAGAAAGCCACAGCTGTAACTGGGGAGCTTGGAAATAAGCTTCCTGGGGCTGAGAGAAAGGACACTTGGCAGCTGAGTTCCTCAGTCTCCAAATCCCACTTCTGTCCCTTCTTGAATACCTGTTGTCCTGGCTCAGACTATTCCAGGGGTACAGCTTTGGGACATCACTGGAAGGGAGGAGTGAAGCCTCCTATGGATATATTTGCCCTTCAGATCACCACCTTTCTTTCCTGAGTTCTCTGGTGTTGATCTCACAAAGTGTAGAGATTGCCACATGCATGGGTGTCCTGGGTTGAATCATGTCTCCCTAAAATTCCTATCCAGCTAGAACTTCAGAATGGGATCTGATTTGAAAATAGTCTTTGCAGATGTAATAAGTTAAGATGGAGTCATCTTGGGGTAGGTGGGCCCTTACTCCAGTGACTCGGGTCCTTTTAAGAAAAGCAGACACAAAGACAGACAGAGATGGCTATGTAAAGTTGGAGATAGGGACTGGAGTAATGTGGCCACAAGCCAAACTCCTGGAGCCACCAGAAGCTGGAATAGGTAAGGAAAGTTTCCCCACCCACAGAGCTTTTGGAGGGGCAAGGCCTTGCTGATACATTGACTTTGGAATTCTGGCTTCCAGAACTATGCAAATGTAATTTGTATGGCAGGCCTAGGAAAGCAATGAATGAGACTGGTGATTTTCCTTGTTTCCAGCAGCCGTTTTCAGCTCTCTAGTGTGACATCTTGTGCCCAGTACCAGCTGCAGAGTTTAGTGTGTGCCAAGCCCTTCCCCAATGCACTAGGGGTGAATAACCACAGCCCCTCCCTGACTCTGCCCCAAACTAGGCAGTTCTGTGACCCCTCACCAGAGACTCCCCCACTAGCTAATAACTGCCTTGATCAGAGAATTGAGCAGTGTCAGACTAGAGAGAAACTGATCGTACAAAGGTAGAAACATTCTCAATTTCTCACTTATCAAGTAGGGAAAGAATATCAACATCACACAGCCACCTCTACCCTTCCCCATATAAAAATCTTCAGATTACACAACTTTCTGTTTCTATTTTTTTTTCAATAGAGATAGGAAAATGTCTGGGTTCCAATCTGGGCTCTGCTGTTTATAAACGTATTTATTTGCATGAGTTACCTTATATTCTGTGCTTTCATATCCACAGCTGTAAATGGATTAAAAATAACAGTGCTGAATCTACAGTGCTGCTAGGACAAAACACGTGAATACACATGAAATGCTCAGAAGAATGCTTGGCACATAACAAATCCTCAATAGACGTTAGATTTTATCCTTGAAAATTCCAAGATTGCCCTTCCATGGACTTGCTGTGGGCCTGTGGTTGTATCCCAATCACCTTCTGGCAAACAAGGCTGAAAGGTGTTCATCTCTATATTAACAAGACCATGACATGCGTGCTGGCAGCATTATGAAAACTTCTTAGTGGAGCAGGACAAAGGTTTGGCCACCCTGAATAACAAGCAATGGTTACTTGCAGTGCCCACTTGCTGTGTGTCAGGCACAGCTCAGTTTCCTGTTCTGTCCCCAACTCCCAGCTTTTCCTCCTGGCCAAACACTTTGGCTAAAATGAACTTGCCTCCTACAGGGAGTTCAAGGAAGGATTAACTGGTTCCGTTTGGAATGAGCTGGCCTGCATAGCAGTATGGACAAGCTCCCAGATGTAATCATGCAACAGTCTGGTTAGAGAGAAAGCTGATCAGAGGCCCACCTCTCACATATCTGAAATTCCTGAACCCCCATGGCAGTATTTTTGGCACTAGCCCAGGGAACAGTCCCCAGGGGTGTGGTCATGTAGTTAGGAGACAAAGCCAGTTGCCCTCCATGTAGCTAAGGCAGCCCATGAGTGCAAGGCCCAACCATGCTCTATTGAAACCAGTACAGCTGTTTTACAAAATCTTACCCTGCTGGTTCAGCAAGGCTCACCACCTCTAGTTGCAAACTTTGTGGTGAAGTTGGTGGTACCTGAACATCTTTATGGCCATGGGACAGAAGGCTTCTCCTTGGGCAGGTCCTTAGAGAGTGGCTGACCTAGAGACGGCTGTCCCTGCTGGGCAGCCTATTCCTGGAGCTCTGTCTTGTAAAATCTAACCACAGGCAGGTACAGGGAACTCGGTGGCTCAAGGGGAACAGCCCATCAGTCCAAAGGGTATGGACTGTGAATACAGCAAAAGACACACAAAAAACATGTGGGGTTTAGGAAAGATAGATTGGAATTGAATCCAAAACCCAGGACCAGTACTCTGCCCCTTTGACCTTTGATTTCCTTATTCATTACATTGGAGATGGTATGTTTCTGCTGTGATGAAGAGGAAAGAGCTCAGTGTAAGACCCAGCACATGGAAAGCAATCCAAGACACTCTGCATCTCCCCTCCTCTATTTCTTCTTAATGCTGGCGCCATTGCTTCAACTGAGGCCGCCTACCACCCATGGGCGTTTGGGGCTGCGTTTTACTTTCTCTTCCAAAGTGACAGTTTTACCTGACAGTTAACAAGGGGAAGGTTGAATGTCTCCCTGCCTTCTGAGAGGAAACAGGAAAGAAGCAGACTAGAGCTCAGGATAAGGCAAAGTCTCTCTCCCCACAGCAATGAGCAGTTACTCCTGTCTCTTATCTTCAGAGACATTTCATCTGCGAAACAGAACAATGGTGTTATGTTCTAGGTGGCTTTCATAATTACTTGGTGTGACAGATACAGGGGACGAGCACAGTGTCCACCACATAGAAACTGGTCACAAAAATAGGCAAAGATGATGATAAAACATTGGCATTACTCTCACCTACCAACTCCCCAAATGTCTACTCCCAATCTGAACCTAAAGTAGAGGCTGAGAGTTCTAGTATAAAAACTAAAATTCTACTCATGGGCCCTTCCACTCTGCCTGCTGGGGCCCTTGCCCATACCTGGAGAAAAACCTACAGCAGAAGCTGAAGCTTTGTAATGACGATAGAGGTCTCACTGTGCATGCAGTTATGGGGCGATCCTGCTGTCCCTGACCCTGAGCTTCTGAGTTCTCACACTTGTACACCTGCGGAACGTCTTCAGCTTGCTGAGCAATACAAAGGTGTTGCAAATTCGTAAAGCGTATGTAGCTCTGTAGGATGCTGTCTGGACCCTGAAATGTCCACAAACCCTTAGCGCTTAGTGTCCTGTAAACCACTTATTAGTCTGTTCTCACATTACTATAAAGAACTACTTGAGAATGGTAATTTATAAAGAAAAGAGATTTAACTGGCTCATAGTTTCACACACTGTACAGGAAGCATGGCTGGGGAGGCTTCAGGAAGCTTACAATCGTGGCAGAAGGTGAAGAGGAAGCCGGCACATCCTACATGGCTAGAGCAGGAGGAAGAAAGAGAAGAGGGAGGTGCTGCGCACTTTTTAACAACCAGAACTGGTGAGAACTCACTCACTGCTGTGAGAACAGCAAGGGGGAAATCTGCCCCCATGATCCAATCACCTCCTACCAGGCCCCACCTCCAATGCTGGAGATTACAATTCAACATGAGATTTGGGCAGGGATACAAATGCAGATCATATCACCAGGTCTCCCATGAACAGAGATGAGAACTTCATGCCTAACCAGACAGAATCCCCCTCGACTCCCTCCACCCCAGCCTTCAGGACCAGTGGGCCTGCTTCTACATGTTTTTGCTATGTTAGGCTCTCAGTGTTGGGATGGGCTCTGACACAGAACTTTTCCTTTTAGCAAACCCAAGAGCTTTTGTCAAGTCCTTTGTTGGAGTGTCAGGTGTGTTAATAATAACCACAATTTCTTTGTAGTAATTTCTATTAATATCCACAATGCATTAGGCATTTCTCTTGCTTTATCTTTCACTTCTTGGGGTTAACCACCTTCCCTACAGAACTTCAGAAAGTAAGTCAGTCTTTTCAATGTCATTCCCACAATCAAGGAAGCCTTTGGCAACCTAAAGTTGATTTTGTATGAAAACCACCTTCTCGCAGCCTCTGACAGAGCCTCTTCAAGGAGGGAAACTGCAGCAGACCTTTGTTACTTCTTACTTCATGTCATGGGTTACCCCATAGCAACAGCACCCAAATTTGGAAACCAATACTTGTCCTTTTACTTGAAATAAAGTGTATTATACAGCTGATCACTGGGTTGGGGACAGGAGTGTCACCAAGACTGAGGTAATCTGGTACATAGATGGTCCCTGACTTACCACTGGTTTGACTTACAATTTTTCCTCTTTATGATGGCCTGAAAGTGATTCTCATTCAGTAGAAATGATTTTATTACCCACATGACCATTCTGCTTTTCACTTTCAGTACAGTATTCAATAAATTGCAGTATTCAGTAAAGTACAATATTCAATAAAGTATTTGATAAACAAATTCAATAAATTAACAATATTCAACACTTTATTATAAAATGGGCTTTATGTTGGATAATTTTCTCCACTATGGGCCAATATGTTCTGACCGTGCTTAAGGTAGGTTAGGCTAAGCTATGACGTCTGTTAGTTTAGGTGTATTAAATTCATTTTTGACTTATCTTTTCAACTTATGTTGGGTTTATCAGGACATAACCCCATTGTAAGTCAAGGAGTATTTTTAATCTGTTTCTTTCTCCACAGTAACTAGATTCCAGATGGCTCCATGAACCAAGTTAGATCATGAAAGTCAACAGAAATCACTTCAAGGACTTTAGTTGGAGCTGTGCAGGGAGAAGAAAAATCCCACTTTTTCACAGGACTGGGTGCTTAAGTATTGTGGAGAATGGAAGTACGTGAATTCTTATCTAATTATTGATTAACTGAAATTTATTTTCATCATGTAAGGATGACACAAAGAGCACAAAGAATTATTGCTGTTCTCTTATAAGACCAAACCCTTAGATACTTGTATTAATCTGTTTTCACACTGCCGATAAAGACATACCCAAGACAGGGCAGTTTAGAAAAGAAACAGCTTAATGGAGAAATCACAGTTCCACATGGCTGGGGAAACCTCACAATCATGGCAGAAAGCAAGGAGGAGCCAGTCACATCTCACATGGAGGCAAAGAGGGAGCTTGTGTAGGGAAATTCCTGTTTTAAAAACCTAAGATCTTGTGAGACTTATTCACTACCATGAGAAAAGTATGGGAAAGACCCACCCTCATGATTTAATTACCTCCTACCAGGTCCCTCCCACAACATGTGGGAATCCAAGATGAGATTTGGGTGGGGACACAGCCAAACCATGTAATTCTGCCCCAGTCCCTCCCAAATCTCATGTCCTCCTATTTCAAAACCAATCATGCCTTCCCAACAGTCCCCCAAAATCTTAACTCATTTCAGCATTAACTCAAAAGTCCAGAGTCCAAAGTCTCATCTGAGATATGGCAAATCCTTTCTACCTATGAGGCTGTAAAATCTAAAGGAAGTTAGTTGCTTCCTAGATACAATGGGGGTGCAGGCATTGGGAAATATAGCCATTCTAAATGGGAGAAATTGACCAGAACAAAGGGGCTACAGTCTACATGCAAGTCTGAAATCCAGCGGGGCAGTCACATCTTAAAGCTTCAAAATGAGCTCCTTTGACTCCATGACTCACATCCAGTTCACCCTCATGCAAGAGGTGGGTTCCCACTGCCTTGGGCAGCTCTGCCCCTGTGGCTTTGCAGGATGTTGCCCCTCTCCTGGCTGCTTTCACAGGCTGATATTGAACACCTATGGCTTTTCCAGGTGCATGGTACAAGCTGTCAGTGGATCTACCATGCTGGTATCTAGAGGACACTGGTCCTCTTCTCACAGCTCCACTAGGCAGTGCCCCAGTAGGGACTCAGAGTGGGGGCTCTGACCCTACATTTCCCTTCTGCACTGCCATAGCAGGAGTTTTCCATGAGGGCTCCACCCCTGCAGCAAATATCTACTTGGGCATCCAGGCATTACCATACATCCTCTAAAATATAGATGGAGGTTCTCAAACCTCAATTCTTAACTTCTGTGCACCCACATTCTCAACACCATGTGGAAGCTGCCAAGGCTTGGGGCTTTCACCCTCTGAAGCAATAGCCCAAACTGTACCTTGGCCCCTTTTGGTCAGGGCTGGAATGACTAGAATGCAGGGCACCAAGTCTCTAGACTGCACACAGCAGAGGGACCCTGGACACACCCTATGAAACCATTTATTCCTCCTAAACATCTGGGCCTGTAATGGGAAGGGCTGCCACAAAGATCTCTGACAGGTCTTGGAAATATTTCCTCATTGTCTTTGTGATTAACATTCAGCTCCTTGTTATTTATGGAAATTTCTGCAGCCGGCTTGCTCAGATAATGGGATTTTTCTTTTCCATTGCATTGTCAGGCTTCAAATTTTCTGAACTTTTATGCTCTGTTTCCCTTTTAAAAAGGAATGCCTTTAACAGCACCCAAGTCACATCTTGAATGCTATGCTGCTTAGAAATTTTTTCTGCCAGATACCCTAAATCATCACTCTCAAGTTCAAGGTTCCAGAAATCTCTAGGGTCAGGGCAAACTGCCACCAGTCTCTTTACTAAAACATAATGAGACTCACCTTTGCTCCAGTTCCCAACAAGTTCCATATTTCCAGTTGAGACCACCTCAGCCTGGACTCTATTGCCCATATCACTATCAGCATTTGGGGCAAAGCCATTCAACAAGTCTCTAGGAAGTTCCAAACTGTTCTAAATTTTTCTGTCTTCTTCTGAGCCTTCCAAACTGTTCCAGCCTGTTACCCAGTTCCAAAGTCACTTCCACATTTTTGGGTATCTTTTCAGCAGCGCCCCCTTCTACTGGTACCACTTTACTGTATTAGTCTGTTTTTACACTGCTAATAAAGACATACCTGAGACTGGGCAATTTACAAAGGAAAGAGGTTTAGTGGAAAACTCACATTCCACATGGCTTGGGGAAGCCTCACAGTCATGGCAGAAGGCAAGGAGGAGCAAGTCATATCTTAGGTGGATGGTGGCAGACAAAGAGAAAACTTGTTTAGAGAAACTCCCATTTTAAAAACCATCAGGTCTCATGAGACTTGCTCACTATCAAGAGAAAAACATGGGAAAGACCTGACCTCATGATTCAATTGCCTCCCACCAGGTCCCTCCCATAGCACATAGGAATTCAAGATGAGATTTGGGTGGGAACACAGCCAAACCATATCAATATTGCTATGGCTCGGATGTTTGTCACCTCTAAAACTCATGTTGAAATTTAATTGCCAATGTTATGGTGGGTTCCTTGAGAGGTGGTTACGCCACAAGCATTCCACCCTCATGAATGGATTACTGCTGTTATTACAGGAGTTGGTTTGGTATAGAAGGGCAAATTCAGACCCCTTTTCTCTCCCTTTCTGGTTCTCTCTCTTTCCTCTTGCTTTTCATTTAGTGAGGACACAGCAAGAAGACCCTCACCAGATGTCAGTACCTTGATCTTGGACTTCCAAGCCTCCTGAACTGTGAGCCAATAAATTCCTATTCACTGTAAATTACCCAGTCTCAGGTACTCTGTTACTAAATCACAAAACTGAGTAAGACAGACACGAGTAACAATTCAGTCTTTTTGAATTTGCACAAGCCCTTGATCATTCAGGCTTAGATTGTGAGCAGTCCTTTCTTCCATCCCCTAGAGTCCAGTCCTAGGGCTAAATGGATCACCATAGCTTATGTCCTAGTCCTGCCTCTCCTGCTGTCTTCTTTGATCCTCCGCTGTGATTACACAGTGCCTTAAGGCAAGAAATCAAGATAATGCACAAATAGTATCATCACCCACTTTTTACAGATGAGGAAACTGAAGCTTGAGAGGTAACTCCTCACATTAAGCCAATAGCTTCCAAATGCTGGGCCCTGTTTTCTACACTATGGACCATTCTGTGGTGCACCATGCTAGACTTAGTCTTTGTGGTATTACTGTCTAATTTGGCAAATGTGTTTAAAATGTCAGCAACCGTGCCATACATCTTCTATCTAGAGCTAACTGGGTACCATGCTAAGTTTTGAGATCTTTGTGTTCAATTTACTGCTTGGTAACTTCTTGGTTGAGTAAAGCATGATGCATCTTAGCAGAACTAAATGATAGAGGGAAATATATCATTAATAAGTTTTCTACAAATAAACGTTTTAATAGATTTTTCTATCTGTACCTGGATTCTGACTTAGCAGCCTCACAAAGAAACAATGAGTGCTGTACACCCAGTGCTTTTCCAAGGTCAGTGCAGCAAGGTGATCCCTGGATTCTAGATTATAAGGGATCTTAGTTCTGTTCAAAAGCATCACCCCTCCAAATGTAATTTAAACCATAACCAGGGAGTGGGAGAGGAAATGTAGTCCAGGTACACAGGTCTAGAATAGACTTTCTTAATATAGGTATAGAATTTAGGTCATCTGGAGAAATGGACACTGCAATTCTGCATGTATGAGATGGAGAAATTTAATTCAATAGAGCTCCTCTTGGAGATGGAAAAAGTTTTGCAAGCTGTTTGAGATTGGAGGCAGTACCCCAAGGACATGCTCATTTAATAAAACATGGTCACTAAGCTACTTTTCAAGAACGAGTCTTGCTATTTAAATAGTTCTTGGTTTTAAGAAGCACTGAGCACATTTGGTGTCTAGAAGCTATGGTTTCAAGAACTACTCCCTGGTAAGTAATCTATGCTGCCAGTTAAATGAAGACCATATGCATTTACCATCTGCCAAAGTGGGGTAAAACAACGGTATAAGTGCCAACCAAGTGACAGAGAAGATGTCAGACAAAGGAGTGCAGTAAGGACGATTGCTCCAAGCGAGTGGTTTATGCAGCACACAAGTGGAGTAGAAATAAAAGTCATCAATGACAAATAGAATACTTTAGGCTGAGGTTTGCATAGCTCACACATGTTGTAGGGCTTTCTTTCATGAAATGAATCTAGTCTGGATAACCAATGTCTATTCTTTATGTTAAACTTAGTTCTGGAACAGTACATTACAATATCCATATATTTATTTTGGAAGCATATAATCAAGAGAAGTGTTTGGAAATGCAATTCAATTGACCCCACACCCCACTGGTGGCTAGAGAACACACAGAACACTCTAATTGTGTTTCATGGCCCTGGGCGTTTTGACTAAACTTCACAGTCCTGCCATGATTGATGCCTGCAAGTTCAATATGCTACATGCAAAAGGCATGGAGAATACATTGTAGAGTAACACATGATCATCTTCAGGTAGGCAGGGGTGTGAGTCTGGCTCTATGACTTTGATATGATACTCTTTTAACTTCATTATTAAGGAATAAAGTTTGGCCCTCCCATTGTACATTTAACAGTGATGACGCAATGTCTTTGTAACGCTTTGGGTCTCCCGCACTGTTGTAAGCAAGAATATCCCCAACACATTTTCCAGAGAGTCACTCTGGTAGGATTTCCCCACATTGAGGGAGTTTCTACATGGGCAAAAGCCAGAGAGAGTGAAGAGGGTCCGAGGAGCATGAATTTGGATGACAGAGGCGCAGGTCTGCTCTGCTACATCGTAACTTTGGGAGAGTTACTCAACTGCTTATCCTCCTTTCTTAACCTCTACAAGGAAGTTAAGGATGTATGCCCTGACCACCCACAGGAGATATTATGAGAATCAAGCTAATCTCGTATGTAAATGAGATTTTTAAAGCTATAAAATACAAGTCCAAAGAAAGACTCTTTGGTGCCATGATTTTTTAAATGAATCTAATGCATTTGGTCAGATAACTGCTTCATTAAGAAATTCATTTGAAACAATTTTGGGTTTGATTGACTTATTTGATTGAATTGGCAGATTGGCTGCCCTGCTTCAATAGACATAATTCATGTAGTTGACCAGGTGTCTGAGATAAACTGAGCAGGCGTGTGACAAAACACTATCTTGCTCTTGGGCCACTCACAACCCACTGAGCTGCCCACCCAGACATCAGTTATTCTCTTGATCCTCTTTTGAACTGTATTCCAGGGTTCTATACTCTCTTTCCCTACAGATGTTACTATGGAGGGAGGAGTTGGAAGAGAGGGCACTTCAATTACAGGATAAAATGGTGCACCTTCCAGGAGATTTAATTTTACATAAAAATTTTTGAGGTAGAAAACCCTACAAACATTATATTTATTATATATACATATAAGCATATAAAATGTGTGACTTCATAGAATAAACATTGCAGAAATTTTGTATGTAGAGAAATCTGTCCAGATGGTAGAGCCCGCTCGATGGCCCTCTCTTACTAGAGTGATGTTGGGTATGTAACTATAAGGCTGTCCCATTTGGTCCCATCTTTGTTTGGCTGAGACTTCCCTTCAAATGAATTTCAGATAACAACATAACTGATATGGTTTGGCTCTGTTCCCCCTCAAATCTCATGTGGAATTTTAATCCCAGTGTTAGGGGAGGGACCTGGTGGGAGGTGATTGGAATATGAGAACATGGAGGCAGATTTCCCTCATGCTGTTCTTATGGTAGTGAGTGAGTTCTCATGAGATCTGGTAGTTTAAAGTGTGTAACACTTCTCCCCTTGTTCTCTGTCTCTCTCTGGCTGCCATGTGCAGAAAGTGCTTGCTTCCCCTTTTCCCTTCCACCATGATTGTAAGTTTCCTGAGACCTCTCCAGCCGTGCTTCCTGCATGGACTATGAGCCAATTAAACCTATTTTCTTCCTAAATTATCCAGTCTCAGTGGCTTTTTTATAGCAGTGTGTGAATTCACAAATACAATATCCAAGTCCTTCAACTTCATTGCCAGGATTTAATAACATCCAGGACCTGGGACAGTATGCTGTGCCCTTGGGAGGATGCCCTGGGAGTCTTCGTGCAGCAGAGTCCAGAGGCTGATGGGGCCAAGACAGCAGTTTGTCTCTCTGAGAGGGCACTGGAAGGCTGTGCGAGACAGGTCCAGAGCCCTGATGAGTGTCCTCAAACCTGACTCTCTGTGAGCACATGGCTGATGGTGCGAGGGACTGGTGGCTGTTTTTGGATAGCAGCATAGCCTTGTCTGTTGGGTAATGAGTTGGCTTCTTTCCAGCTCCAGGTACTCCTGGTAGAAAGTCCTTTCCCCCAGAGCTCTCCCAGGCCTTCATTCTCTCTAGGGGCCACATGGTCTGTCGCACCAGCTGGCATTGCTCTCCAGCCTCTGGGGGCAGGAGCACCTCTCTTTGCCAGGCTGTGTCTGATCCTGTCAGTCATGCAGTGCTGCTAGTCTCTCCATGTGTCTTAGTCCATGTGTGCTCTTAGGGCAAAATACTTGAGACTGAATAATTTTTAACAAGTAGGAATTTATTTTCTCACAGCTCTGGAGGCTGGGACATCCAAAGATCAGGGAGCCACTAGGCTTGGCTGCCTGATGGGGCTTGTCTGTGCTTCTAAGATGTCACCTTGTTACCCTTGCTGCCGCTCCTCTGCAGGTGAGGAACAGAGAAGGGAAGGTGAGCCAAACACTGCCTGCAGCCTCTTTTATATGGACCTTAATGTCACTCACAAGGCAAGAAGCTCATGTGGTCTGATCACCTCTTAAAGGCCCCACCTCCTAATACCATCAGAGAGGCCATTTAATTTCAATACCTGAATTTTGGAGGGGACACATTCCAACCATCGCATTTTCTTTCTTTTTCTGTTCTGTATTCCTGGGACTGAGGAGGAGGGCAGAGGTCTTTGGGATACAGGTGCAAGAATTTAGTGAGTGGGCTGGAGGCACATGCTAATTAATACCTAAAAATATGATCCACAATGAGTAATGATATTTCAGAACTCCTTTTTACAATGTTCATTAGCATATCTATTTGAGGATTTTTGTATTTTAAAATGTAAAACTTGTTTATGTTATTCTGAATTATTATCCATTTCAGCCAACATTACTGAGTAGCCTCCACAGGGGAAGTGCTGAGTGAGGGCCCCTGGGATGACAGAGGTGGAGTCCCTGTGGAAGGGGCTGCCCCATGGAAGGGTGTGACGTACACACGTAAACAGGCATATGAATGCAGCAGTCGGGGGTCAGAAGGACTTTAGAGTCCAGGTCTGGACGGGATGCCCAGGGAACGGACAATGTCCGAAGGGCTCCAAGGAAGAAGTGTCTTGAGATGTGGCCTAAAGTTAGAGCAACATTTCTCCAAAGTCTTCAGCCCCTTTCGCTTCTTCTTCTCGTGAGCAGCGCACAGTGTCCATGTGGACGTGGGCTGATGCCAGTTTCCATTCGCCGCCTCATCACCCCTCTGCCTTCACATGCTCCCACCATCCCACCTGCTCTAGGTGCATATTTTTTTCCAAAATGAGTCATTTCTACAGGCAGAGGCTCCTCTGTCCATAGCAGAGTTAGACTAACAGCCTTCTCTGTCTTTAGTTTGGACCAAGTGAGAATTCACTGTTTTGGCACACGGTGCTCTAATTTGCTGAGAAATTCACTAGAAATGCCCATGGGCATATCACCATTGAGGTGGTAGAGGCATTGCCCCCTGTGGAGAGCCCCTCCAGCCACATGTAGGTGCCCACAGAAGCAGATTGGTGATGTTCTTCTCCTCTTTCTCTTTCTTTCTTGATTAAATTTAACAAAACACTTGGGAAAATGTTTCAAGCTAAGTAGCAGTCAGTGTTTTTGAATGATGTCACCGATAACTGGGGTCTCTGCAATCCAGGACACCATTTCTACTCCTAGTGTCCCGCCAATGTCTCCCGGAAGGGGAGTGACCGGCACGCTGTGCACAGTGGGCTCTGTAGGCTGATGCCGGCGAGTCCCAGGGCCATGTCTCATGATGGGTGGACACACAGTGGATGGCATTCTTAGCAGGTGCCACATTCTGAGCAGGCAGTGAAAGGATTCCCCTGCTCAGTACTCACTTCCCAGGCAGACGTTTGTGGACACTGGGTAAGGTAGCCAGAAAACCCAAGAAGGAAGTGGTAGGATGGCCAACATGATCCTCATGATCAGGTCTGGGGCAGAAGCCCCGCCTCACAGGTGCTGTGAGGGTGCCTGTGTCAGGAGTTGGACTGTGGCCCACAGGTCTGATGATACAGGGGTGATCTGTGGGTCCATGGATGGCTTCCCGTGGGGTTTCCTTGTGCAGCGGGAAGTGACAGGGAAGGCTCAGAGACCAGCTGTCCCACCTTGGAGACCTCACTGTGAGGTCTCAGGTTATGTGCGTCAGGAACTTTCCTTATTTCTGTCATGATTCTTTCCCTTTACTTTATTGTCTCCAGTGTTTTCCTACCTGCTTGACAACTAACAAAAAAAAATGACTGGATCATTTCTAATTTTCCACCCTTATGAAGTCTAGGCCATAAAAATTCAAACCAACATTTGCTTGGGATGGCAAAGCTGTAGTAAATTACGTAGATTTAAAAAACAAAAGGAATTAAACAAAACAGCCTGTATTTACTTTCTCGAATTGTGAAGACTGTCATTTACTATTAGTTTGGAAATCCACCCTGATCACTTTAGTCCTAGAACACTTGAGATCCACATCAGTTTCAGCTTTTAATGACTGGAGAACAAGATTGCCATTTTGAGCACACATGCTTTACCAATGTGCAGAATTTCCTAAAGCACCCAAGGGTTATGGGTGTGCATTTTTTAAACACAATACAGGCTACCCCTTAGAGACAAGTGTGTTATGTTCTTGGCTTGATATGTATGAGAAAGATATATATTTTTTAAAGGGATAAATATAGTTGGGAATTCTATATTTTTATGCTCAGGCTGTTCTGGAGCAAGACTCAGGATGACAATGTGAAAGTTATAATAATATAAGCAATAGTACTAGCCCTGTCACTTAGTTCTCAAATCAAGATGGCATTAATTTCGATCAGGCCTTTGAAAACTTTAGGATATTTATATTTCACAGCCCAGGAACATCTGCCACTCAGATAGGAAAAAGGTGCAGATTCTTTTGACATAGAGAAAATAATGGCCCTTTTTTAAAATCAATGAACAGAGACAGGAGACAGAGAAAGGAAATTATAATATCCAAGAAAAACGAACACTTTGGATCTGGCTACACAGAAAGATCTGGATAAAATATGAAACCCCTGGCTGCTGTCAGGAGCAGAATTTCTCGAGTTACTTACTTTCCAGGGCTCGTTTCAGTAGTCAGAGGGCCAATAAGAGAATAAGAATAATTCTCTTGTAAGGAATTCCAAAGCATGCAATTCAGCCGAGGTGACTGCAGCTGCTAAGGAATGAGGCAGGGGCTGTTTTTCAGCCACTGGGGGTGGCAAAAGTGCATTTTGTACAGGTCATCCACAAACCCCATAAACACCCATGTTGTCACGCATGGAGCTCTGCTTTCCACCAGGAGCGGAGAAAGCCAGTGCCCTCCCTGGGCCCCGTCGCCCTGAGTCTCCCCAGCATTCCTGGGGTTTTCAGACTGCACCCCACTCTGCAGCTCACGCCTGTGTACAGCATGTGGATGGCTCGACAGGGAGAGTGAGAAAAAAAAAAGCATTTGGCTGGCGGTCAGAGCAGCAGGAGCGGTTGCAGATGCTGCTATTTACACTATTTTCGCATTCTGGAGAACAAAGAGCAGGAGGCTGCCAACAAATCTCAGGAAATCAGCATTGCCCCGCACAGCAGCTCGGCCAGCCCAGGGGCGTGGGACAGGCCATGGCGGCACTGACACAGGGCATCTCTATCCTGACGGCACACTCTGCCAGCCACCTCTGCGCAAGGCCCAGGGAGGAAGGACGGCAGGACTCTCCACTTGTCACTGCTTCAGATCTTCTCTGGGGGACAGTGCTGGAAGACCTGGCTCTCATCCAGCCCGGATGAGAGCACTGGGACAGATTGATGACTTCAGCCCTCATTGCTGCGTTTGAATTGCAGATGCACCAAGCAGCTCTCTCCTCGGTCCTGCTCTACGCGCCTGTTGTCAGGGCTGCATATTGCTCCCTGTGAAGCCCAAGGCAATGTAGAAAGACAAAAGTTATTTATTCTGGGACCAGATTACCACGAATTAATTCCTGGACCAAATCCAAGCGAGCCTGTGCAAGAGACCAGGAGGAGGATCGGGGCCATTACTCACCATCAGTGGCACTATTTTGAGGACACGTGCTATATTTAGCTCAACGATAGCACATCCTAGGAGACTGTTATATTATTGCAAAACCTAGGAGCTGCCTGGTCTGGTTGCGAAACACTCACCAAAGTGGAATCATCTCAGCGAGAAGGGAGAGATGAATTGGGGTCCAGGGAATTGTGCTGGGCCCTACTCACCAGTCACATCACTGGGCAGAGCCCGTTTGCTTTCCCTGTTAGGAGATCTGTTGAAAGCATTACAATAAAAGTTATTTAAGTCACATAGTCTTTAATCTTCCAGCACAATATTGCGCCCATGCCAGCAATGAATCATATCACATTGTTATTCCTTTTTATAGTCTGATAATCTGTATTGTGTGTTTATAACCCTTGTATGCTGTATTTTATGAGCAGAAAAATTTCTACAACTCACAATCCACAATCCATGAATTTACCACCTTAACTGCTTGGGTTGATGGTGAGACATGGAAGAAAGATTCAAACTCACGGAGTTAAAAGTCGCCTCTACATCACGGTGACTTAGCTCAGGGCCAGGGTAAGGTCCTTCTCACCTTCTCTTTATTCCTTCACAGTGGTTACTCGAAGGGAATGCTTCCCCAACTCTAAGTCCTTGGAAAGGGTGGGATGGGTGAACTAGACAGAAATCAGGGCCTTTTGACAGCAATTCCAAGGCGTTTTGTCTTTGATCTTCCCCTCCAGATTCGGTCAATCTTACTGCTCTAGATGCTTACACAGAAGCCACTTGTTTGATACCCAGAACGCCCACTTTTCCCCAGATTTCAGTGATCTGTATCCCAGGCTGGTGCCTGGGAGCCTTTGCTGCCCCGATCCTATGGTGCAATTCAACTCCATTTGTGATTGTGTTTTCAGGGGAACAGGACGGCACACAGACCTGCCTGCCTGATCCTTTCTCTGTAGCCTTGGCAATGGAAAAATAAGCTATTGTCACCCAGTGCCTGAATGTCCAACAGAGAGACTGGGACCTCACTGATCATAGTGCCCTCCAGGAGCTGGTGCAGAGAGCGCCTGGCAAGGGGTGGTGGAGCCCAGGTCTCCTGTGAGTATAAGCCCAGGGTGTGGATCAGCTGGGGTCCTCACGCCTGGCAGCTGCGGAGTTCTTCCCAAGGCCCCACGGTTCTGGTCCGTTCCTTCTCACCCCTCTTGCTCTGCTGCAAAATGGTGCCTGGGAAGGGCCAGGCGTCCCACACCCAGCATTGGGTATATTTTGGCGACCTGACCATTATTCGTTCCTGCTTGCGGCCCCTAGGAGGCCTCATGAAGCCATGCTTGGAAACCTCAGGCTGGTCTGGGCCTCCTCAGCCCCCTGCCCTGAATAAGCTCACCTGAGAAGACTAGCAAGTTGAACACTAACTCGCTTCCTGCAAGTCTCTCTCCCAGGGCTGGAGTTTCTGCCTGCTGATGCCCTGATGATAACAACCACTAGTCCCACCCCCAACGCATCTCCAGAAGCCCACACATGGAGGTTTTGCATCTTTGGTTATGAACCCCAGTTCCAATAGGTCCATTTTCCCTAGACTCAGCCTCACACTGGTCTTGACTTGGCCTCAGTTCTCCTTTCTGGAGCATGGTTCCAGCAGAAAGCTGCTAAACCGTAGACCCTACCATGATCCCCTGCCCAGGACTCCACACTCTATCCACCTGCTTCTTTATCCACAACCACTGCTGCCTCTGATTGGTGTCCTTCTTCTCTCTTTCCTTCCACTTAAGCCTTACAGAGAAATCGTTGTTACTACGGAATATGGTGGCTGTTTTGTGCACTAAGGACGGTGCTCATATCCATTCACCTGCAGATGTATTTGTCCAGTTTCGTTCATTATCCATGGAGCCACCGCTGTGCTGCAGACACCCTGCTACTCATCATCCAGAGTTTACGTGAATGGTGAGACATGGGCCCCGTAGTCGCCCCGTAGTCCTGCAGGGCAAGCACAGCACATGTGATTGGGTGTGTTTGTGGAAGTGGCAGGTGCAGGCAATTCAAGGGAATTTGGTGTCTGCCAGAGGAGGCTTTAACTATCGGTAACAGTCCTCCAAACCAAAAGGGATTCAAGAAATAGGGGTTAGGGGGTTATGAAAGCACCTCATAAGGAATCTGTAAGTAAACAATGTGAGGGTTGGCTCCGGAGCACAATGATACTGTCAGGGATCCAGGGTTTTTCTCTCCTTCTCTGCACTCAGCAATCTCCGCCTGGTAGCTTGGCCCTTAGGCTTGTCAGCTTCGGTCACAAAGTGGTCATGATGGCTTAAGAATCCTGTCCTCCTGCAGCCACCTTTGAAAGGGGAAGGAGGGGCACTTTGTTCTGAGAATGCTTCCTAATAGTGAGACAACAAAAACATCGCCAGGGGTTCCCCACGCACGTCAATTCAGGCCTCCGTAGCCAGGGTTAGAACAGATTCCCATGTGTCTAACATGACCACAAGGTAGGCATGCTCCTGTGATGTGTCTAACATGACCACAAGGTAGGCATGCTTCTGTGGCTCTCACAGCTGAGGCTGATTCACAGGGGACTATCCCAGGTATCTGATGGGCAGAAGCCTGGGAACATTGGTGTGTGTGTGCGTGTGTGTGCATGCATTTGTGTACACACGTGTATGTGTGTGTGTATGTGTGTGTGTGCACGTGCGTGCGCTTGAGGAAACAGGATCTGTAGGGAAACTCAAGAGGTGTGGATGTGGCAGCCTCCCGAGTTTTGCATCTGTGGAAGGAAGACAGGAGGTGTCTTAGGAGTCTCCACGAATCACTGAGGGGCTGGAAGAAGCTCCGAACTGCCTATTGCTGGGCACATAATTTGGCAACTCCCTTTGTATTCTGTTGTCGTTCTTTCTTTGGTGAGCTCTAAAATGGAGTTAGTGGAGCAGAGATGAACTGAGGGACAGCAGTGAACGTTTGTGCTGCTTCTACTGCTTAGATGTAGGTTAAAGTACATATACTCTCCTCACCCAACTCCGTAACTCCTCCATTGACCACCTGAATATGTGCCATCTAATTAATTTATTAGTGTTTGAAAATCACCTTGTTTTTATAAAAATGATATCCTGCTTACTGTAAAACTTTCAAACACTACAATATAGAACATAAAATAATATTAGAAGCAACTTAAATCTAACCAGTTACTTTCAACATTTTGGTGGATATCATTTAAGAAATATCTGTCTATGTATCTATGCATAGAGATTTACGTATTCAATGAACATGTATTTATTGATCACCTATCATGATCAGGCAGCATGAAGCTCTGGAGTAAAGCAGTGAGCAAACTCACACACAGCACAGTCCCTGCTGTCGTGAAGTAACACGGTCTTCATAGGAGGCATACGTTAATCAGATAATGACTAACATGTGGCTATCATTAAAAAATAAATTAAGAAGGCCAGGCATGGTGCCTGTAATCCCAGCACTTTGGGAGGCCGAGGTGAATGGATCACTTGAGGTCAGGAGTTTGAGACCAGCCTGGCCTACATGGTGAAACCCAATCTCTACTAAAAATACAAAAATTAGCTGGGTGCGGTGGAGTGCACCTGTAGTCCCAGCTACTCTACTAGAGAGGCGGAGCCAGGGGAACTGTTTGAAGCCGGGAGGCGGAAGTTGCAGTGAGCCGAGATGTGCCACTGCACTCCAGCCTGGGTGACAGAGTGAGACTCAGAAAAAGAAAATAAATAAATAGGAGCTACAGGAAACAGGGGAGGTGCCATGGCCACACAAAACAATATCATCTAAGCTAGGCTTGAGATCAAAGGAGAAGGGAAGCTAGCTGGGCAGATGGGGAGGCACAAGCCTTTAAGGGAGGCGAAAAGAGGGGTGAAGGCACGTAGCAGGCTGGAGCCTGGAGGAAGGCAGCAAGGCTGGCGTAGACCCAGCACCTGTGAGAGGCGTGGAAAACGAGACTGGGAATGGGACAAAGAAGCCAGTCAGGGCTCTCCAGGATTTTGATGTTTAGGCAATTGGAAGACATCAAGGTCTCCTAAGCATACAGGGAGGGTGGCAGCAGGCACAGCGCAGACAAATGCAGGTGATGATGACATTGTAGGATTTGGAAGCTGACGGTAGAAATGAGAACCAGTGACAGAGGCAAGATATTTGCGAAGAAAAATGCGCAGATGTGGTAGCGTATTGGAGAAGAGGTGTTAAAGGTCATCTGTGTGCTGACTGGAGCAACTGCACAGCCGGTGGGTCCTACACTAACAGGAAGTGCGTGAAGACCAGGTTTGCAGGCAGAAGCCAAGGAGTGAGCTCAGGGCTTGTTCCAGGGACCCGTGCTTCCATGCGGAGGAGCTATGTGGCAGCTGGATTGGGGGCTGGAGTTCTGAGGAATAGTTTGTGCTGGAGTTAGATATTTAAAAAGTGTTACTAGCTACTCAAGCCTCAGACTTGGTATGATTGCTGAGTGGCAGCAGATATACAAACAGTGTGCTGTGAAGAACTGAAGCATTTAGTAGCCGACTAGGGAAGACCAAGCCTGGACAGCGGGATGCAGGGTGGGTGGGAGGAAGAGAGCCAGTGGGGACCATCCCCAGAAGCCACGGGGGCAGGGGAGAGGCGGTGTTGGAACGGAGGGTGTGGCAACATTGCCCAGCATTGCTGGAGGACAGGAAGATGAGCCCAGTGGACGCTGTCCTTTGTGCTTGGTGATGTGGACGTTATTGGCATAGAAGAGTGTTAGGGAGTGAGCCAGGTGGCCAAGACGTGTGTGCAGTGGTCACTGGCACGCTGGGAGACGCCATCGCCCAGTTGTCCTTGCCCTCACCTTTGCTTCCTTGCACAGTTCTGAAGGCGGACCAGGTCATGTGACCGTGATCCTCTGCTCCTTGCACTCCTGTCTCTCAGAAGAAAAGCCAAGGTCACTTTGCTGCTCAGCAGGTCTCCAAGAACTGGCCACGGAGGACAGTGACCTCTTGCCTTCACTCTCTTCTCCTCCTCCCTCACCCCTCAGCTCCAGCCTCCCTTGTCCCCAGCTCTTCCTTGATGGTGCCAGGGATGCTCCTGCCTCGGGGGCTTGCCCTGGTGTTTCCTCTGCCTAGAATGCCCCCCTCAGAGTTGGCTGCAGGGCCAAGCCTTCCTCCTTCAGTCTCTGCTCTGTCATCAGCTTCCCCATGAGCCTGCCTCAAACTTCTCCTCCGGAAGGGCAACCTGCGTCCTGCTGCACGTCACGTCTGACTCCCTCACCTGCTGTTCACCTCCATGGTGAGCATCCCCTTCTGATTAATATTCTACGTGGGCCTATTTTTGACTGTGGTTATCATTCATAACTTGTCCTCCCAATTAAACGTTAAGCTCCACGAGAGCAGGACTTAATGTCTAAACGGTGTCTGGTGCATGGTGAGCACACAATACATATTAGTTTAATAGTAAATCTAAGAAGCAAATGGCTTAATTTTCCTCTAAAGTCAAGACCAAGAAGCTTCATTTTTGCTGTGAATTACGAAGCATTTAAAAGGCACTCCAGTCCCTTCCACTTATCTGAAAAGCAATTGAGTGAGATCAAACAAATTGCAAAATGTGCTTGCCTCTGACCCTGCACCCAACTTCCAGGATTCAACTCAGAGGAAATAATTGCTTAGGGACACATAAATACTGACGTGAGGATGAGCATTGTGGTGCTGTTTATAATAGTGAAAAAGTGGCGGGGAGATCGACCATCAGGAGAGTAGCTATATGCAGTGCCGTAGGCAGAGCGGGATGCAATGAGATGTTTGGTAAGAGTTAAAATGTGTGGTGCCTTGAATCAGGGTAGTGAAAATGGGGGTGGGAAACGGGATGCATGTGTGTGCCTGTGTATAAATATCTACGTAAATGCACTATCTATATATCTATAGAAATGCATGTATATGTAATATGCAGTTGATGTGCAATCCATGTATGTAACATGTAATACATACATAATAAATATATGTAATGCATATAGTACTAGTAGGTAATATATGCAAATTCGTATGCATGTAATACATAAATAATTACTATACTATGTAATATGGATATCCTGCTGAAATATACATAGAGAGATTGGATATGAGACATGAGGAAAGAGGAGTGAAGAAGGCTCCATGAGTTGTGACCTGGGAGACTCCTAAGGCAGGCATGGTATCAAATGGGAAGAGGAATTGCTGAGGGAATGTGCTTGGATTGGGAGGCTCAGAATCTCAGCTTGGACGTGCTAAATTTGCAGAGTCTAGTAGATGTATGTTGCAGGTTGAATAGCGTCTCCAGGAAGACACATTCAAGCCCTGGCTGCTGGTGCCTGTGGGTGGCCTTCTTTTAAAGCAGGATCTTTGCAGCTGTCATTAAGTTAAAGGAAGACATTCATAATGAGGGTGGGTTGGCCCTCACCTAATATTATTGGTGTCCTTATACGAGGGGGAATGCCTAGAAGGTGAGAAAGAACAGGGAAAGGTCATGTGGCAACTGAGGCAGAGAGTGGAGTGATGTCTACAGGCAGGACATGCTCTGGGTTCCCAGCAACTTCAGAGGGCAGGAGAGACGTATGGGGCGGATCCTTTGGGTGAGGGCGCTGCTGCCAACACCTTGATTTCAGGCTTTTACTCTCCAGGTGATGAGAGAATAAATCTCTGTTGTTTTGAGCCACTTGGTTGGCAGTAATTTGTCATGGCAGCTTTCGGACACTATCAAGGAGGCAGCCACATGTATAATTCTGGAGCCCAGGAGAGTTCTGGACTGGAGCTATCAATGGAGGTATTTAAAGCCCATATTCAAAGTCACGAGACTGGGGACCATGAAGGCTGCAAGAGAAGATAGAGAACAGGGGAGAGGGACTGCGCCCTGGCATCCAGGAGGCGGAGGTAGATGAGGATTGGGTTGAGATTTAGACTTTGCCAGGTGGAGTCATTGTAGCCCTGGGGAGAGCAGGGGCCATGGAGGGATAGGGATGGAGGGCTGACTGCAGCGTGTCCAAAAATGATTGTGGGAAGCTTGTCCAGGTGGGAAGAGCAGACAATTGTCACAGGGTTCTGCTGCAAAAGGCAGAAGAGTTAATGGGGCAGTAGCAGGTGGGGAGGTGTGGACAAGAGGAAGTCATTTGTTGGTTTTGTTTTGAATGGTAGAAACAATGGCATGTTGTCATGTTTTGGGAGAGGGACACAGAAGAATGAGGAGCGCTCGGGCACTGGAGTGTTGCCCTGAGTAGGCAAGGGAGCATACGTCCATTCGAGAAGCAGAGGACAGGTTTGAACAGGGTGTTGGAGCCGGCACCTGCCAAGCAGCCAGGTGCAGGTGCTGGAGGGTGAGTGGGTGCCAGGGGGAGTCTGCGCATGAGCTCCACCGGCCGCTTCAATTTCTCAGTGGAGCAAGAAACAAGGTCATCGCTGAGAGAATGGAAGAGGAGGTGTTGAAAGTTTGTGGAAGGAGGAAGGTGTGAAATAATTGTCTAGAAGACTTAATTTGCCTTTCAATTAATGTGCACAGGATTTTTTTCTAATTATATGAAATTCAAAATAGAGAAAAGTACAGGGACGATATAATAAACACCCATAGTACAATAAAATAAGCATTAAGAAAGCTACAATTTTGTCATATTTGCCCCAGATATATGTCAAGCCATAAAACAGCATAAATGAAATTGAGTTATCAGAATTTAAAGTTAACTATTTCTTTATTCTCCTGCCGAACAAGGTGAAGAAACATTGAAAACTTTAACTTTTAGCTGCCACCTTTCCTCGCTCCTATTTTTGCTTTCAGTATTTTAGTTCCATCTTATGTTTACCATGTCAGATTGGATATTATTGTTTTTTACTGATAATGCTTATTTAGATTTGCCAGTATACTGACCAATTTATTTGTGTGCCTCTGCTGTATGCATTTCTCTTCATTATTTGGATTCAATTTCACATTGTCTGAAGTTCATCCTTTAGTAGTTCTTTCAGTGAGTCTGTGAGTAGTAGAATTTCTTAGTGTTTGCATGTGTGAAAATGTTCTCTCCTTAATTACATATAATACTTTAGGTGGGTACAGAACTTTAAGGTGGCATATTTTTCTAATAGCACTTTAAAAATACTATTCCGATCGAGTGGCTCAAGCCTGTAATCCCAGCACTTTGGGAGGCCGAGGTGGGTGGATCACGAGGTCAAGAGATTGAGACCATCCTGGTCAACATGGTGAAACCCCGTCTCTACTAAAAATACAAAAAATTAGCTGGGCATGGTGGCACGTGCCTGTAATCCCAGCTACTCAGGAGGCTGAGGCAGGAGAATTACCTGAACCCAGGAGGTGGAGGTTGTGGTGAGCCGAGATCGTGCCATTGCACTCCAGCCTGGGTAACAAGAGCGAAACTCCATCTCAAAAAAAAAAAAAATAAATAAATAAATAAATGCTATTCCATTTTCTGGTGTGTCTTGTAGCTTATAAGTATTTTGTAAATTTAACTTGCTCTTTCACGGTATTCTAATTACCTTAAGCCTTTCTCTTCCTTTTCTCTTTCTCTCTCATACTTTCTCCCCTTTCATTCCTTGTTTTCTTTCTTTAGTGTGTAAGTGCCTTCTGAGACAGACATAGGGATGGAAAGGTCAGTCCCTGTCCATTCACCTTTCCATGAGGTATGATGTTAGTAAGAACAATGATAATACAAAAAGAGGAAAAGGGTTCTTTTACCTTTAGGTGTGTACTTTTTCTTGTGTGGGCAATACTCTCTGAGAAATATAATGCATAAGACAATCCATGAACTGTTTTAGGAATTCATGTGAGTTGTCTAGTGGTTAATACATGCCAGGCATTTAATCAGGCACTTGGGAAACAATACATGAAACAAACCTGGTTCTGTTTTCAGAAGTCTTTCAGTCTAACAGGAGAAACATACCTTTAAAAAAAGCTCAAAATACTTGGAAATCATGGTCCTTGGCCAGGAAAAATAGAATTTAATGAAATGGAGACAAAGGAACTGGGGGTGGCTGTTACTGGGTGAGCATCAACGTGGGTCTGTGGACAAACTGGTGCAGGAAGGCTGCAAGAAACCGGGAAGATGAGGAGAAGCCAGCTCTCAGGAGAGTAGGGGAAGGTCACTCTACATATCTTGGCTCTACAATCTCAGAACTATGGAGGTTTAACCACCCCAATTATTTTTTCTCATCAAAATAGTGCATCTATTACTAGAAAGCTTTTTAAATTTCAGCCCAATAGCCCATGTGTTGGAAGGGGTACCCTCTTTTCATAAAACACTCACTTGCTTCATGAAAAGCATCTCATCTTTCCATAGGGGTAAAAAGCATATGAAGTTCTAGTGAGGTTATAGCAGTCTCCAGACCAGCCTTCTACCCTCCAGCCGTCTCTCCCTTGATCCTTGGTTTTCTTCCTAACCCTCTCTCTGATCTCCTTCCTCCCTCCCTCCCCATTTCCTCTTTCTCCCTCCCTTTCTTCCTTGGCTTGGTTTTGTAGGACACGGTTGCAGAAATGCACGGGAAGTCATGGTGTTTGCCTTGTTCTGACTTTTTTCCTGAGCTGGGACCCAGGCAAGTGCTGAAGAGAAACTCCTTTCCTGCCTGCCCTCCATTTGCCTCTGCTTGCCTTCCCTTCTCCTTATGCTGCTGTACTTTTCTTCTTTCTTTTTCCTGGTGATTCATTCATTTATTATTCATACATAGACCATTTCAAAAGAGAATTAGAAGCAGTCTCTTTTCTTATTAAATTTCCCTTCCAACCATTTTCCTTTTTTTCTTCTCCCTACTCCCCTAATCATGTCCCTTTCGGCAGGACAGTGCCAAGATAATTAAAGAATGCAGGTTCCTGAGAATTTCACTAAAATTGCCTTCTAGAAAATAGAATTCCCTGTATATTCAATGAGATTGTGTGAGAAAATAACTCATCTTATGGCTCAGCTGTTTCAGGGTTCAGATTCAATTTGGCTATCCATCCAAAAGTTGGGATTTTTAATAAAAGCTTTTTACAAACCACTTGGGTATTCAAAAGTTTAATACATAACAAACAATAAAAATCATACTTGGAAATATGGCAGAGTAAAAGTGCTACAAATATTCATGTTCATACATAATCCGTACTCCCTAGGACTTGGTATTGAAATTTGGAAAATGCATTGTAAATTCCATTAAGCATATCATGTTTGTCTGTGTAGTTGTTGTCAGAGCAAGATTTGGATAAAATTTGAATTTTTTCATAATTTAAGTATCTCACATGCTTTCTTTGCTCTGTGCTGAGCTACAAAGTTTGACATGCTCCTTGAGGCAAGGAAGAAAGGCCAGATTTTTTTACTTGTTTTGAAACAGGTTGTAGAGTAACAGAAAGAACCCTGGTTGGCGTCACATCTGTCTTTGCTCCTGCCCTTCTCAGGTACCCTGAGCCAGTGGTTCACGTCCCTGGACCTCTGTTTCCTGTCTACTATGAGAATAACAACACCTCAACACCTTCCACAAATGTTGTTGTGGTGATTAAGTGATAATGTACATTAAAATACCTTATAACCTGTAGAGTCCTTCCAAAAAGAAAGACTCCATTCATTATGTATTTAACTACTTTTTTTTTTTTTGAAACAGTCTAGCTCTGTCGCCAGGCTAGAGTGCAATGTTGTGATCTCGGCTCACTGCAGCCTCCACCTTCTGGGTTCAAGCAATTCTCCTGCTTCAGCCTCCCACATAGCTGAGATTACAGGCATGTGCCACCACACCCAGCTGACTTTTTGTATTTTTAGTAGAGACAGGGTTTCTCCATGTTGGTCAGGCTGGTCTCAAACTCCTGACCTAAGGTGATCCACCCACTTCAGCCTCCCAAAGGACTGGTATTACAGGTGTAAGCCACCATGCCTGGCCCTGTATTTAACTATGTTTTGTGACTGCCAAATAGTAGTAGAGGGAGATGGGTATATAACCAAGTAACTCGTGTGTGTGTGTGTGTGTGTGTGTGTGTGTGCGTGTGTGTGTGTGTGTGTCTAAGAAGTCTAAGCAGTGTGCAGTATGGCATAAGAAGAGCCATTATAATTTTTAGTCATCCTGACATTCCTTGTAAACCTTGTAAACATTCCTAGAATACCTTTGGGCATTGTTTCCCTAGGTCATCATTCCTCTTCATTCATTCAATCGTTCATATACTCTTATTCATTGAATATTATTATGTGTTAGGTACTATTCCAGGCAAAGATAAAAACCCTTGCCATGGTTGAATTTTCTTTCTAGCAGAGAAGGGGCAGGGGGAATGGAAGACCAAATCGTGTAGAGGCCTCTTGTCCTGCCTTTTCTAAGGATGTACACGAGGGAGGGGAAGAGAGATAAAGCCTTTGAATGAGCCAGAGAAAAACAGTATTTCCCAGGCAGGAGGAGGTGAAGACTGGTGTGGCCACAGAGATTCATGGCTCGTTTTCTCCTGGGTTCCTGGCATTACTCCAGGAAGGTGGTAAGAGCTCAGAGTGGTGGTTAGGTGCTGGACACTGGGTTTCTCAAACTTCTTGAAGTGTCCTGTGTCCCTGCTGTGCCCAGAAGCAACAAAGTAAAGCACTCTGAAGGAATGCATCAACTGCTCATTGCATCTCCAATGGGTAAACCAGGGGACCTGATGCTAGTGGTGACTCTTCCACAATTCTTTAGTGGTGGGGAAAGAAGTCCAATAGGAGATTTCTTGCCAGGGTAGTTCTTTTTTTAAAAACTCAGCTTGATTTTAAGAAAAGAAAACAAAAAGATGAGCAACTTTTCTTGTGAAGCAGATTTGAGGTTGTGAATTCATGCAACACTAAGAGGTTAAATGACCTGTTTAAGGTCACACAGATGATAAAGACCAGAGCTGGGAGGAAAAGGCACATTTTCTCATTCCTGAACAACCATTTTCCTCCGTAACTCTGTCTTATGAGGTCACATAGGGTTTTGTTAATGGAAAACCACAAAAGACATGGAAGTCATAGAATATTAAGATTGGCTCAAAATATTAGAGCATACAATAATAACTACAGTTCTGCCCTCAGTTTCTAAAGCAAATATGACATTTTATTCTATCCAAGACAAAACTTTCCATCATTTCTCTAGGATTTAGCACATTCTTGTAAAGAGAAGAGAGAGGAAGAATATCTGCTAATGTGTTTCATTGGCTATATTCTAGAATAAATACAATGGCTAGAAATCTCAGCCACTCCATAATCAGGCTTCTCTACATAAAATCATGGGAGAGAAGGCTCATCACAGGTTCATGTTATGTTTCTAAGTGCTTGTGTGTGAGTATAGCTCATTTTCAACTTCACTTCCCACCTTCCTCCAGCTGAAGCTTCACCTGGAAACACTTTCTTACCTTATACCTGAACCTTGTAGAAAAGCTAGAGGCAAATCCTCCGTCTCTGTCCCTGAGGAATTCTTGCTGTCTACGCCTCTTGGGGAGCCCCAGTACCCTTCTCAGTAAATACTGTCAGTTTTAAGATTCAGTGTCAAGAAATAGACCCTATAGTAGGGCATGACACTGCAGAAGAGGTGTCTGATACTCGTTCTTTAGTTATCATTTATTGCTTACCCTGTGTAAAGGTAACAAGCTGTTGTCAGAACAGGGTAAGTAAATGAAAAGCCAGAAATCGATGGATTTTGGTCAAGTCATCATTGGTAAATGGAAAAACAAGCATAATACTTAGGGAGAATGTCCTCTGTTACATTACACATCTTTATATTGGATGCTGCATACAACAAATCAAAGACACCTGCATACCTTGTAGGAGTTTATTATCTACAACAGAGAAATACATAATAAATGGGAGAAAGTATGTTTCCTTTCCAGGGAGCTTTGGGAAATCTACCTCTTTCACAATGTTTTCCCAAACCAATTACAAATAAGGAGCTATTTTTCTCTTTCCAATCTACCATTTTACCCTGATGAGCCTTTTTTCATTATGTGGAAATTACTTGCACTAACACTTTTACAAATTGGAAGTGCAGAGTTTGTTTCTGGTGTGTCACAGTTGCGTGTGTCTACGTGTGTCACCACCTCCAAGATGAGACCAAGAATCATGCTTCCTTTTGCAGGCCCTCTGTGGCAACCTCGAGGGAGTTCCAATCCAGCAGACTAGAGAGGTCTCTTCAGGGCACCACTTGGAGATTTCACAATCTGTCCTCACTCTGTCCTCGCTTTTTCTGTTCCTTCTGTTACTTTGTGTGCTTCAAGAGCCCCTATCAGCTTGTGCTCTCTAACTTGAACTCTTTCCTCTCTCCATCTTTATTATTTAACCCCATTTTTTTTTTGTTCCATCTCTAAACTGGCATCATTTAGGTTGCTTTTGGCTGCAAATTATGGAAGATTCAACTAAAGTATCCCAAGCAATAATGATATTTATGACTGTGTCTAACAGGAAGTTATTTGTAGGGTGGTTTCACAACATCACTGAGGATCCAGATTCTTCCAGATCCTTCTGCTCTGACATCCTCAGCTTATGGACTTGGTCCCAGGATAGTTCTTGCAGATCAAGGCAACATGTGCAGATAGAAGCATCAGGGGCATAAGAATAGAGGCTGTCTGCTTATGCCCCTTTTTGGGGGGCAAGGTGAAGCCCCACCCAACCTGTAGTAGCCAGGATAATCTCACTGTCTAGGCTGAAGTCAATCACAACGACTAGAATGAGACCACAGTGATTGATTTTTCTTAAGCCAAAAACCACATTCCCCTCCCAATCTTGAAAGACAGGGCTCCTGAAAAGTGAACAAGACTTGATTCTGTTTCAGCCAGAAAGATGACAGGAAGTATGGCTGAAAATTGGGCAGGTGACTTACTCTATGTGCCAAGATCCTGCTCAGACCATGAGTAGAGGCTGTTCTTCTGCTTTTCAGACTTCCCTTGAGATGTTGCCACCACCCAGATGTTAACCCATCCTAGACCCAAGAGATTCTACTTCAAGATTCTTCCTTTTCTCTTTTAGCTCCACAATCTTATGATACCACCTGTGATAAGAAAGATTCAGAAAGTTGTTGGATAAATATTCATTTACCATATTGTAGGAGTATCTGAAAAACAAAAGTGAAAATATAAATGATCTCTTTGGTCAAATCTCTTAACCTTTAAGTCATGCTGTTGCTCAGCCTAAAATGTGCATCTGTTAAACTCATGAATTTCCTATGGTCTCTCAGGGATTCTCTCATTCACTATCTGGAGATACAGAAAATATCTCCTTGAGAGAAAAAGGGGCATGATACTGAGTTGAACCACATGAGAGGCAAGAAGAGTGTTTCTTCAAAGATTATGTTAAGCATCATCAGTTCTGATGTTTGTAAGACCGTGATGACTTCTATCTAAGCACCATGCCTGCTGTCCAAGCTGTCTCTGTAATCATGTGTGAAAATAACCCCCAAATGACTCTTTGTAACTACCCAGTCTGGAGTCATAATCTTATGGTAAGTCAAACATTACTCATGTCAACTTGTTGGTGAAGAAACTGACAGTAGCTGTTCCCATTGGCACAGGCCAATGGTGAGCTTTGGAGGTGGAACAGCAACCTGGAGATCAGTGGGGGATGTGAGTAAAGGAAAATTGAGAAATTTAAGGAAGGAAGCATTGGAAATGTAGACCCTAAGAATCAGTCCTCTGACTTATCTTATATTTACAACATATCATAGGCCCTGCAAATAAGAAGAGTATGGACCAGAATGATCAGTTCAAATACAGCAAGGCAGGGAAGGCCTGGATGGTACACATTAGTACTGTCCTCAAACGCAAATGGCCCAGTGACCCAAGGCAGGATGATCAGAAACAATTCAGCAAGGTGTCAAGGGCCCACTCTGTAGCCATCCCGTTCATAGAATCACCCTAGGAAACAGGCATTCACTAGAGTTGAAGGAGAATGACTGCATCTTGCCAGCTCACTCTGGGAGTGCACACAGTGAAACCAGGGCCCTCATAATATAGCAATCTTTCTGCAATTTCTTTTCTCTGAAACCACACATAACTTTTGAAGATGTAAATTTGTAAAGCGTCATGCTTTATGCATTGCATTTTTGGCATCTACTTTAGTTTTTAAGAATGGATGTTGTCTAATTATGCAGAGGAGCTTTGGATGAGGAAATATACTAAGTGTGCATTAAATAGACAACTTTAAATAATGGTACTTGTGCTAAGAAGTGTATTTTCTGGCAAGGAACTAATTTATAATGGTCATAGACAAATGCATTAGTGTATGAAATGCTTGTCTTTATTTATTGATTTGAAGGGGCAGTATTATATTTTTGAATAGGTCTTCTTTATTGGGTCTGTTTTCTATCTTTTACAAAGTTGCTCATATTTTATTTTCATTGACATTCGCTGCATTAAATGTTGGAAAATGAAGGCAATTTTACAGTGAAAAAAAAATCAGCATTAATATGACTCACCCCTTGCTTTTTGGCATCAGGTAAACAGACAAGGGCAGAATGGTAGCGGTTCCCTTTCTCTCACCTTTTCCCCATGAGCACCATGTTCTTTTTACGTGTGCACAGCAGAGGTAGGGAGAGTGAGATTAAATGACCAAATTTACTGCATTCTTAGTGCATAAACCACTACCCTAGATCTTTCTGAGCCAATTTAATTTTTAGTTTTATTCTTGGCCTAATGCAATGTTTTAGTTCGTTGCGCTTTTTGGATGTGCAGAAGCAAAGATAATGTGTTACACTACATTCATTTAATGTTTCATCAGGCTTTTTTGGTGTATCTACCTTTCGGTTATTTTAAAATGTTTCATCCTTATCGCTTCAGTCATGAAATGTAGGTTCATTAAATTACTGTGCTGGGTGGTTCTGTGGAGCAGGCTGGGGGAGGAAGTAGCTCAGCTTTACCCATCAACATGCTGCAGGACCTGCAGAGCCGGACAGGTTCCTCCCCAAACAGCTCTAAAGACGTTTCTGTTTCAAAGAACAGAACAAAGGTGTTTTCTGACTGGACCAGACAGTGTCTATCTAGGACTCCAGAATTTTAGTGGACCCCTTATAGACATAAGGCCAGACAAAGAAAATCCCTGAAAGCTCACGTAGGATTTGCTCTCAATGTGTGCGTATAATGGGTAGTTGTTTGCCAATAATAATAATGACAAAGCAGATATCATCAGGATGATAATACCCTATGTGTGTGTTGCCTCGTGTTTAACAATGCTTTCACATACATCACCTGAATAGCTGTTATCTTCAGAGTTGAATGGATTCAGAGAGACACAGCCATGGAAGCAGAATAAATAAGGCTTCTGAAATAAGTTTGTGCCGACCGCATCTTCGCCTAGAACTGGATTTTACTCACCTCTCATTAACAGCTGGAGCCTCTACCAAGAAGCAGCTCCCTCTTACTTGAAACAGGGCAAGTTGCTTGTTCCTGTCAAAGAAATGGAGCAGATTTCCCCTCCTCTGCTCAGAAATTGTCTGGCTGAACAGTTTTCTGGTCAATATGGTAGTGTAATCCGGGCGGGGCTGTGGACTCAGCTTCCTCCCCGTTTGGATTCCGAGGTCCTTGGCCTCTCTAACCCCAAGAATGGGGATAAGGGCCCCAGAGGTGCGGTGAGCTTACCATTCGAATAACCATTGTGGACCCAAAGAGTTTAGCAGAGGGCAATTTCTTAGGCAGAGGAGAGAGAGAGAGAGAGAGAGAGAGAGAGAGAGAGAGAGAGAGAGAGAGATTGAGAGAGAGAGAGAGAGAAAGAGAGAGAGAGAAAGAGAGAGAGCGCTCACGCGCTGCCATGGGAGGGGATCCAAGGAAGGAATCCACACAGGTAAGGAGCATCAGGGTTTTAACACAGGAGGTATTCCCTCCCCATTCATGTTCTTGTCCAATGAAAGGAGTTCTTTCAGACTTCCTCTGGAGTGATTGATATTTGACTCTGATACCGGATTGGCTGCTTGGTCTGCACCAGCGCCCCCTCCTCCCCTGGCCTTGGGCTTCTTGAACACAGGAGCGCACCTGGATTTTCCACCTGGCCCTCGCCTGGGAAAGTTAGACCAAGAACTTTATTTTACGGATGGGGGCGTGGATGGAGGCATGGCGCTGGGAAGCTCCTGCCTTTGAAACCACGCCCCTCGTGGACCCGGAAAGAGAAGTTTTTTTTTTTCCTTAACACAGTACCTCAGTAGGAAGGGACCAAGAGTCACATTTTGGTCGTTCATTTCATGTGACATATTACATGATACAGGGTAAGACATTTATTGCCCACAGAGGTGCAGCAGTTCACAATCAGTTAAAAACAAGTGTGTCCAGCTATAAATGACAATCACAGGGCCCCATTTTTTCAGATACTAAATTCACAGTGTTGTAAATCAAGAGTTCTGATTGGTTTAAAGAGTAACGGAAGCCAATGGGAGGTCCACCCTCTGGTTTAGCATCACGGATTGCATATGATTTTAGGAACAGGGTGTAAGTGTTCCTGTTTCTGTTTAGCACCATGGGATCACGTATATTTTTAGAAGTGGCGTATAAGGGTTTTCCAGTCCTGTTTAAAACTAGGACCCCAGAGGGGCTGCTTTCTGGGGAGGGTGGGGGTCTCTGCAATATCCCTGGGCTTTTCATAGTGAGCACAGAGGACAGAAAGCTTCTACACCCACAAGTCACCTCAATCCAAGCCCGAAGCCATCAGAGAAGATTGCAGCCATCAGAAGTGCATTGTGTCAAGGCTGTTTCTGCCTGACTGATTCCGAAAATAAACACCTTTGCTCTCTATCATTACTGTTTCATTAACACCTTGGCCAAGTTCTTTGGCCAAAGAGACTGGATTTCAGTGTGATACTAAATTATTCCAGGCTCGTGTGTAATAGTCCTTGATAATTTCATATCCACAGACCCTCTCTCCCCACTGACATACCCATCTCCCAACACACACACACACACACACACACACACACACACACCATGAATAAGCACATACAGATTGGAGGCTGTGCACAAAAAAAGAAAGGAAGGGGGAAAACACCAGGAAAGCTATTTAGGGCACCATTCCCATTGGGTTTCTCTACAAAGCAGTTTAACTGTAGTTAGTAAGTGCTCAGTGTAATCTAATAAAAGGCATTTTGCAATATTAAGCAAAAAACATCTGGTACCCAGAATTCCCTGATCATTTTTAACTAGATGCAATATCTCTCTCTTTCTCTTTCTCTTACAGACATGTGAAAAATAGCCTAATAAGGATCCTTGTGGTAAAATCAGATGGAAAACGGGGAGGAAGAGTTCCACCGTCTCCAGCAGCTCATTTGAAGCAGCTCCTCAGAGTTTCACAATAATAATCAGTGCTGGCCCAGTGCCGCCGGATTATTTTGTATATTCATGAAGCTGCTCATCAGCCGTCAGGAGAATGTGCAGTAATCCTTGGATGAAATAAGGCCAATCAGTGGAATAATGAGGAAGGTAATATCTCCCAAGAGGCCTGGAGTGGGTTTTCATCAAACCGGGCTGTAACTCTCCAACTATTTGCTTTACAAATGCAGCCTTTGATCTTTGATTTGGGGAGAAGAGGGGGAGAGACAGACCTGCTGGTGTATTGTCCGGCCTGCAAGGATAACAAGCTGCCTCTGGAGGAGGAGCGGGAGGGGGAAGAACCTGGCTTTCAAGTCTCAGTCAGTTCTTGTTAACTAAAACCTCATGGCCTTTTTATTTACTGTGCCCTAACATACATTCACTTAGCAAGTCAATGGCCGCAAGCCTTTCTTTAAAAAAAAAAAAAAAGAAATCTTCCATATATTTATTTATGTGGACCATAAGCCTTCTCTAATCAAGAGGTATTGGGCCTATATAAATACCTGCTCTGTTTTTTGCCACGAAACAATGAAGACTTTCAAATGAACCCAAAAAACCATTTCAGAGCTTTAAGATCATGTCATGCCGTGAGTCAAAGACAGAAGTATCTCAATTATTTTAATAAAATCTTGCATCCTTTTCATCGTGCCCAAAAAGCAAAACCAAAAGCAAGATGAGGTGCAGTGGAAATACGTATTTAAAGCATTCAAGTAGTTGTCTTTTTACAAGATAAATTCAGCCAACAAGCAGAATAAACCACATGCATCACTTATTCACTCTATTTGTATATCTGTGTGTGACAAAGAGATGGCTCAAACTGATCCTGGAATAATCTGCCGGGCAGAGACATCTTCCCTTAGACCACAGAAGTGGCAAGAAGGGAAGAGAATGCTGGCTCACCATCAACCCACTGTTGCCTTTCCTCTCCTATCCCGGTTCCCTTCCCACCTCCTGTTTCTCTTCCTCCTCATAAACGTTGCTCTGAGTCTCTTATCCTACATATAGGCTTGTGAGCCTCTTCCTACTTCACAAATGTTAGTTTCTTTTACTCTCTGTGTCTTTATATAGCAATGGAAATTACAATGTTTCATGTTAGTGGAAGAAATAAGTTAGTTGCTTGTTGAACACTGGAGTTGTACATTTGAATTGTCCCTTTGTGGAAAAGAAAATAATGCCTCTTAGCTATCTACCTTATTAGACAAATTGCATATTAGACAAATAAATGAATAACCATTTATTTACTGCAGGAAAACAAAAGTACTACCCAACTAACTAATAGAAAAGGCCTGGACACTTGCTCAAACCTGTCATGTATCTGATATTAGGCCTCTCTGGGTTGAGAGAAATAGACATTTACATTTTCCAAATAGTTCTTAGTGAGGGAGATTTTGTTTAAAGTTTATTATGGATTGTTAAGCCTAGAGAATTTTTGTTTAAACAAGCTGTGACACACCTTGACTAAGAGTAAAGCAAATTTGATTTTTAAAACAATGTCTTGTAAGTTTTTATGTAGTCTATTATGAGAAACATTTTCTAATAAGAGTTCCTATTAAAAAGAAAGATAATATATGGGCTCTTACTAATATTAAAAAACTAATAAGAAATTGAAGAAAATTTTAGTATATTGAAAGCACTTCTTTGAAAATTAAGTATAATGAGATGTACAATAAACAAGGTCAAACAAGTTAATTTGAAACGATGAAATGAGGTGAAAAGGAATTAAAGGAGATTGCTGGAACAGATTTATTCACTTACTGTATGATGATGTCATTAACAAATGCTTGTGCTGCATTATGGGCAATTGACATTACCCGCAGCATAAATGGTCTTTCGACAGAAGAGATTTCCTCTTGCTCTCCTCAGTGGGTTTATTAATTGTATTTCTGAGCACCTTGGGACAAGGCAGGAGGATTTTCATGAAGCATTTGAAGCAATACTGCCTTTGAAGCCTGGGCTTTCAGGAAGAGGTGACTTCAGCATCTTGCTTTTGATTCCATTGGACTGGGTGTTAGAATGAGACTATTTTAGAAAATCTGAAAGGACTAAATTTGACATTTGATTCACCCTATTCTGGGATTTAAAACTGTGATGTAAATTAGTTTGAAACCAGTCTTTCTTCCATTTTCTCTTTTCAAAATGTAATACAGTTAAATGACAGAGATTAATTACTAAAGTAATTACTGTTGGAAAGCAAGGGGACAGTTGTATGAGACGGTCTTTCTTGTGATGACCAAGTCTTTCTTGACAATTATGCTTAATTCCGACAATGATTATTCTGTGTGGCAAAATCTACCAGCACAAGGACACGTGAGCATTGATGCGTTCTCATTCACAGGAAACTATGAGAACGAGGTAATTATATTTGAAGGCGCTGCAGCCGCTGCATTCCCAGGGGTGTCACCAGGACCTTTTACTTCTGGGAATGTGTCCTCCCCAACCTGTGGTCCCCCTAGCTTGTTTTCTGCATCATTTACTGGTACAGGGCTCACCACGCCTCTGTGTTGAAATGGGCCTGGGAAGGGTGACATGAGCCCTTTGTGCTTTCTCCTTGACGTTCTCTTAAGCGCCCTTGATGTGTGTTAGTGCAGAAAGACATTCTTGAGGAGGGATCCCTCCATCTCTGCTACTTACTGTAAGTTAGCTGTAAGTTAGATGGGGAAGGGCCACACGAGATGCATCATAAAACTCTGAAATTCTAAACACCTGCACATTTCCCCACGAATTCATGTTGGACCATCATAAATACAATCTGTGGGAGGAATAAGCCCACAGATGATTGACTGATATAACTGGCTTGAAGATCTTATGTAACACTTGACTACTTTTAACTCTATCCTCATCACCGGCTTCATCGGGGCCGCTTCCCAGGACAGGATTATGACCTGCTGTTAACATTAGCCTCGGCGTGGCATCCGGATAATTGTCCATGCCTCTTATAAATGGCCAACATAAACCCTTGCAGGCCTGTCGCAGGCTACTGTGTAAGAGACAGTACAGCTCCACAGGACAGTTACTGCTGGGATTCCTGCAAGGACACAGTCAATACCTGGGTGGCAAAATCCCGGGGCTGAGAGTGGAGAGGTGGAAGAGGTGGCAGGATGGGAGGAAAGGAGAGCAGGATAAAAGGGCTTCCACAATATTCAAGGGTGAGCATTGAAAAGGAGCAGCCCTACAGCTGGCTGTGGCTTGTGGCTGTTCGTTCCCTTCCTAACACGGTGTATTCATGAGGTTGTCCCAAGAACTGATGTTTCTTTAAGGGCATGTCCAGGAGTCCCTATAATGAGATAATTTGAAGAATGGAAGCATTTAATTACTGATGATGGAGGCATAAAACAGTAGGCAGATGAGAAGGAGACTGGAAAAGGGAAAAAGAGGGAGAAATATGAAGACAGCTGGAGGGAGGAAGAAGAAGGTAGAGCAAAAGGGGAGGGAGTGAGTGAGAGAGGAAGGAGCAGGAGGAAGACTTCAGGCTCGGCTGCTTCCTTCCAGGTGTCGATGCAGGCATGATTTCATCCGTGAACCATAATCAACTTCCTTAATGAAATACATAATTAACATATTATAATTGTGGTAAAGATGATTTTGACAGAAATCATTTTCCATATCTAATACTATGCTAATTTAATCTGTTCCTTACTCCCCGACATGACCTTTAGTGATTAAGTTTCATGGCAGAATTTTTTTTTTTTTGATAGATTGATTTATCCACCGTGGTTGAGACCCCTCTCTTGGCATGGCTGTCATTCTTTCTCTCTCTAAACAATGTCTCACAGACATGCATGTCCACACACACAGACACCAGGCATGCTTAAGCACAGAGGAGAGGAAAGCACGCATGTGCAAGGAGCCAGGCTGGCGTCTGCATGTCTGTGACTTCCAAAATGCTGGCCATCAGCAGACACGTAGAAGGTATTGGTTACACAGACCCTGATGAAAATGTTCTGTTGCTCCCAACCACCTGCATTCTAGCACTATTTTTTTTTTTTTGAGTTGTGGGTGTGACCAATGTGATTGGTATAATTAAAATAAAGTAAATCCATCAAACTATTTGGTTATCCGATATATGAATAAAAAGAAATACAAAGAACGTACTAATTTTCAACTAGATTTTTTATGTTATACTGCATTAAGTTTTGCGCCTTATCAATATGATTATGTTATCACAAAACAACTTTACTGAGTCATTTTATAAAAATTTAGTATACACAGGTATAATTAAATAGAAGTGACTGGACTTTTTTTCTCTTGTTTTTAACGTCATGAGATAGATTTCTTAAAGGGATCTAAAGTGTTTAATGATGATTTGAAACACACAAAAAGGCAGAGGCAAAGATGCTTTAAGCCAGTGTTTCTCAAATATTTTTACTGCGACTCACAATAAGAAAGGTATTGTGCAATGTCACCAAACACATACATAAGAATTTCGTGAAGAAATAATCTTAACATGTAGAATGTACTCGGAGCTAGTATTCTGTCCTGTTCTATCCTATCCCAGCCTAGCCTAGCCTGGCCTGGCCTGGCCTCCCCTCCCCTCCCCTCCCCTCCCCTCCCCTCCCCTCCTCTACCCTACCCTACCCTACCCTACCCTATCCTACTCTATCCTATCCTACCCTACCCTACCCTATCCTATCCTATCCTGTCCTACCCTATCCTATCCTATCCTATCCTACTCTATCCTATCCTATCCTATCCTGTCCTATCCTATCCTGTCCTATCCTACCCTATCCTATCCTATCCTATCCTATCCTACCCTATCCTACCCTATCCTATCCTATCCTATCCTATCCTATCCTGTCCTATCCTACCCTATCCTATCCTATCCTATCCTATCCTATTCCAGCCCATCTTAATGTATCCCATTTTATCCATCCAATCCCATCCTATTTTATTCCATCCCATCCCATCCTATTATATCTTATTTCATCCCACTAAAAAATAATTGTTGAGAGCAAGTAAATAAATTTCACTCTCATGAATTATTCTAAGCTATAATAAAAAGTTGATAGCTGAAGGAATTAATTTTCATAAGTATATTCTTCTGGTTTTTGCACATTATTCAGTTCTACCCAAACCCTTCAATGATCAATGAAGACTGTGCATTACAGATTTTGTCAGATTTAGGAGGTTATACTTAGAAGAGGGTCACTGAGGAGCTTTTAATTCTGGTTCAACCTTGTGAGTAATTACATATATGAAAGTTGTCAAGTTAGTCACATTATTTTCTGCCATACTGTCCTGGTGTAGAAAAGGAGCCACAAATTATAAACTTTGTATGTCATATTTTTAAGTTATAGCTGAAGAAAATTATGAAAAGATTAGAAAGTTGAATATGTTCAACATTAAAAAGACAAAAATTTGGAAATGTAAAAAATTAAAACAGCTGCCTAATTTGTTTAGCCTACATCATAATTTGGCAGACTGTAAAGAAGAAATTAAATGACATAGTTATAGTAAGTGCTCATTAAATTCACTTTTATGTATAAGAATTCTTCATGAGTAACATCTAAACCTGAAATGTTTGGTCTGCTTTTGCTTATAATGACGTTTATTCTGCTATTTTAAGCTGATATTTATAAACATCATGAAATAGCCAAATATATTCCTTTTATTTCTGGATGAAAGGGAACATGTTCAAGCATATTAAAAAGCACATCAAGAACTGCAGATGAAAATTTGCTTCTAACTCATTCTCAGATAAATTGATCTTGTTCAACAATTTTGAGAACTTGAAATCTGACTCTCATATCAAGAAAAATAGTGGGAATAAATATGAAAAATGTCAATCATAAAGACAGATGATACGTTCACATACATCTTCATATGAAAAGGAAAGACAGTATCTTTCTTTTTGGTATATGGGGATGTAAGCTTGGAAATGCTTTAAAGATTTACAGTAGCCTTCTACCCTTCCAGCAGAATGTCTTTGTGTCCTTAGCTTTTAGGCATACATACCATTTTCTGTTTTCATATTCAGTTTTTTAAGTCAAGACTGAGTTTAAACAGCATAGAGTAGAAAAGTCTTTTTGTAGTCATCTACTGTTTGTCAATCTCTACCTTTTTAATGAGGTGCTTAGTCCACTCACATTTAATGTAATCTTTGATGTGGTTAAATACACATCAGTCATTTTGCTGCTTACGATGCTATTTGTCTTTTTGTTCCTTTATATATCCTTTCCTGTGTTTTTTTTTTGTGTGTGTGTGTGTGTGTGCATGTGAAAGAACTACTGTTTTATATTCCCAGCTCAATTCTTCTGTTGATTTTTAAATTATTGATTTATGTATTTGTTGTTATCTTGTTACTCTAGAAATTTTGTTATACAGCTTATCACAGTCTACTTAGTTATACTGACAAGTATAATAAAACATAGCAACTTTGCTTAAATATAGCTCAGTTTTTCCCCTTATTTGTGCTATTATTTTTATATACATTTCATATATGTAGGTATAAATTATGCAATGTTATGGCATTGCTTTATTCAATCTTATAATTTTAAAAAATCTTAAAAGAGTAAAATATATCAGTTTCATCTTTACCATTTCTGGTGGTCTTTATATCCTCCTGAGAATATTAATTACTATTTTGTGTCATTCTCTTTCAGCCCAAGGTACTTATTTAGTGTTTTTTAAAAAGACAATCCACTACAAATAAATTATTTCTATTTTCATTTATCTGGATATATCTCTATTCTGCCCCTTTTTGGTGGGGGTTGGTATAGAATTTTGTTTGAGAAGTTTTTTATTTCTTTCAGTGTGTTGAATATGTAATTCCACAGGTTTCTGACCTTCACTGGTAATGATAATATAGTAGCTGTTTATTACATTGTTCTTCTCTACATAATGAGTCTTTTTTTCTTGCTGTTTTCAAGATTATTTTATCTTTATCTTTGGCCTTCAGCAGTTTGATTATACTGTGATTAGGTGTGAATCTCTTTGTGTTTATCCTAATTGAGATTCGTGAAGCTTCTTGGGTCTGTAGAGTCTTATTTTTGTAAATTTGGGAAGTCTTCACCATTATTTTTTTGAAATATGCATATTTTTCTGCTCCTTTCTCTTTTTCTTTTCCTTCTGGAACTCTCATTACACATATGTTGCTATGCTTTACATTTATCCACAAGTCTATGAGGCTTTGTTCATTTTTCTTTTTTCTTTTTTTCTTTTTTGAGACAGAGTTTCACAATTGTTGCCCAGCCGGAAGTGCAATGGCACAATCTTGGCTCACTGCAACCTCCACCTTCTGAGTTCAAGTGATTCTCCCAAGTCAGCCTCTGGAGTAGCTGGGATAACAGGCATGTGCCACCATGCCCAGCTATTTTTTTTTTTTTTTTTTTTTTGAGACGGAGTTTCGCTCTTGTTACCCAGGCTGGAGTGCAATGGCGCGATCTCGGCTCACCGCAACCTCCGCCTCCTGGGTTCAGGCAATTCTCCTGCCTCAGCCTCCTGAGTAGCAGGGATTATAGGCAAGCACCACCATGCCCAGCTAATTTTTTGTATTTTTAGTAGAGACGGGGTTTCACCATGTTGACCAGGTTGGTCTCGATCTCTCGACCTCGTGATCCACCCGCCTCGGCCTCCCAAAGTTCTGGAATTACAGGCTTGAGCCACCGCGCCCGGCCTAATTTTGTATTTTTAATAGAGACAGGGTTTCTCCATGTTGGTCAGGTTGGTCTCAAACTCTCAACCTCAAGTAATCCACCCACCTCAGCCTCCCAAAGTGCTGGGATTACAGGTGTGAGCCACCACACCCAGCCGGTTCATTTTTCTTAAATCTTTCTTCTCTCTATTCTTTGGAATGCATAATTTCTGCTGATCTACCTTCAAGTTCATGGATTCTTTTGCCATCTCAACTCTGCTCTTGAGCCCATTTAGTATATTTTCCATTTCAATATTGTGTTTGACTGACTATATAATTTCCATTATTTACTGTCCATTCTTTGTTGAGAATTTCTGGTTGTTAAGGGCTTCAAAATAATATTTTCTTTCAATTATTTCAGGGTAGTTTTAATTCATTGAATATGCTTACAATTGCTGCTCTGAAGCCTGACTGCTAAACTAACATCAAGGCTGATTTAAAGTTAATTTCTGTTGATTGCTTCTTTCATCTGATTATGGGTACCACTTTCTTGTTTCTAAGCATGTCTTGCATAGTTTTCTTGAATAATATAAATTCTAGAAAATAGATTGTAGCTACTCTGAATTTTTTTTCTCCCTGAGATTTTTTTTCTTTTTTAGTTATTTGCATGATCTTAAACTGTGAGATCTCTCTCCCCTGTGGTGTGTGGCCACTGATGCTTCTATTGAGTTTTTATTTGCTTTAGTCATTATTTTGTAGACTGCCCTCTGTGGGATCACCCCTGTGTCTCCAGAGCTTAGTGATCAGCTCATGATTTTTTCAGGGGTTGTGCTCCAACATCTTGTGTCTGTGTGTAACTTCTGCCAATGCCAGTTGCTCTGTGTAAGCTGGGAAGCACAGAGCTCAGCAACTTTTCCAATATGCCTTCACTTTATACTTCTTAGCTCTCCAAGGTCTCCCTTGCACATGGGCATAGTTGATAGTCAGCCAAGCACATGTTAGGGGCTTAGCTCTGTCCTTCTATGACACTCTGTCACTTCCAGGATTTTCTGATTAAATATATTCTAGTCTACTCTCTGTCCGAACTGGACCAGCAACCCTGGGCTAGAAAAGCTGTGGGCTTCACTCATTTCCTATATAGTTTGTCACATTTATTGACAATAACCCCTGGGATTTTCAGCCTCCATTCTAAATCAGCTGCTTCCCCGCTCCTCCCCCTACACTGATGGTGACCAGACCTGGCCTGGGAAAACCAGCATGTCATAAACTGGGTGAGATTGAAAGGATGGATGGTGCCACAGACAAGAAAGCCAGATATTTCTGCTGTTTTTTCTTTTTTTGAAACCTAGTTTTAGTAGTTGTTCCTGATTAAATACTTTTCAATTTGTTGCTTAAATTTGGTTAATCTCCAGAGCCCTGAAATAGCTGTTTTACACTTGTTCATATTTGTTTACATGGGAGATGATTTCCCAGCCTTTTTACACGGCTGTTGCCAGAATTCCCTCTCTCAAAATTAGATTTAAAGAAGATTTTTTTATTATTTCAAAGAGGAGGAATGGGATGAAAATTACTTAACCAGTTCTATTCAATTTCCTTTTCAGTGGTCTCTCCCAGGTCACATTATCTGCATAACAGCTTAATTGTTTGTTCTGTGTGTCAAAACATCATGGTGTCCTAATACCTTTCTGAAATCCTAGAAACTTAGTCTTTGCCAGTAAAAAGCCATTTTTCACTTTCCATCTGTATGCCTAGAAAGATTGAAACTTCCTTTCACTCAGCCCCACCCATTAACACAGGAAGATAAAATGGACCAATATTTTTGTCTTTCTTATACACGTAGAGAAACCATAAAGTATGTTATCTTAAGAAACTGCATCACCTACTATCTTACATAAAGGTTGTATCTTCTTTATTAGTATTTTAAAAAACAGTTGATACACAAGAGGAATTAAAAAGTGCTTTATAGAATATAGCATCATAGTACTTATTCTGATGGTGATCTGATAGGAGAGAAAAGAGGGATGATAGGGAAGAGTTGTATTCTAAAACATGATGAAATGTCTTTACATGCTGTAATGCCTCCACAGGGAAACCAATTGTACATCACAGAATTTCATTTATTGATAAATTAATTCTCAATAAATGTAATTCATATGCTTAAAATTAAAAGCAACTAAACTTATATCACTTTCTATATTAGATTTTTCATATAAGCAAATTGATAAATGAGAAAAAGCTATTTTGCTCAACTATGTTTTTTGGTTTTGTATTCATATAAATATAACTGTAGATAATACACCAGAAAGAGAAGAACTCAGAGAAATTGGGAGCTGGCATTTGAGGATCTTTATTTTTCTTTCATCTATGGAATGTCAAAGTGAGATAAGAATAATTGAACTTTTCTAAATTTATAAAACAAATAGATTTCAGTTAAAGCAAAAGGAAAAGGCAATGGGTGAGGAGATTCTTGATTTATACAAATCTACTTGTGTTTTACTTGGCAATTCATGGTTGTCTGAGTTTAAATTATATTCATCAACATCTCACTTTCTTAAATGTAAATTTACTTGTAATATGATAATATTTTGAAATATATGTGATATGCCTTTTTCGAAATATATGTAATATGTCTTTTAAAAAATGTAATTCCAGTTATTCTGATCCTTTCCTTCATTAAAGCTACAGGAGATAGACATATTTTTATAGAAATAGGGTCACATAAAGATCCAGTAGAACTAAGATTCAGTTTCTTGGCTTTGAGGTCCAAAATTCAGTCTTGAAGTCCATGGCTCTCATTTGTAAGAGCAAGCACTTGAATGTGATAAAGACCTTTTTCTTTCTTCTTTTAAAAATTTTTTAGAAATTCCAAGAGAAACACATGGTAAACAGTGCTGTATACAATGACCTGAGAGTCACATGGGGAAGGCCTAAGCATTTTCTGTCTCCCACAGAGGAGACTTAGAATGTGAAATCACAAGAAGAGATCCCGACTGGGACCTGCCCATTCAAAGGGTGAAAACCACAGGAAGGTGACATAGGCAGGGAGGGGAATTGTAAGATCTCACCTCTACCTACTTCTCAACATTTTATGCCAACCCTAAGAGCATGAGGTCAGGGCCGAGGCCGGTTTCAGTGTCTAGGACGTAAAGATCATTCTTTCCACCATGCCATCTCTTCCACCCTCATGAAAACTGTACCTAAGAAGGAAAAGTTGGCTACTGTATAAAGCCGCTCACGCAATGCAGTCTGCATTCTGGAGTCCTCTCAGTTTTGGGGGCTGAACTTCCTGTGTTAGCATTTACATAACTAAGTAGGATCTCAGGATCCTTAGGGAGATTCTCCCCACTTAAGATGTATTTCAGAGGGCTGGAGGTGTCCATCCATAGTTGTCAATGCCCTTAGCATTTTAATCTTTGCAGTGAGGCAGGGAACTGACTTTGGAACTTAGGCATTTCAAGTCATAGGGATTTATTTACTATAGGGAAAAGAACAAACATTGAACTAAAATCATGTAAACCCAACATTAACTCAACAGCAAGATCTTCCCCAGAATTGAAGAACAATATAAATGATGAAAAATAATATGTGAAAAACCAGTTAACATTTTCTTGAGTAAAAATACATGGGCTGCACATTCCTCAGATGTAAAACAGATCATGAAAATTGTGTTTGTAGGTGTCAACGAGTGTGACTTATATAGCAAGGCCCTGAAGTTTCTCTCTTTTTTAAATAGCTGATAGATGAGGCAAGGGAGATTTATCGCTTTTTAATTAAGCTCATGTCAACTCATGAAGTTTATTTCAGTACAAATCTGTTGACCAAAGTCTTTTTTGAAGAAGCTGCCCCTGTTGCAGCTTAAGTATTCATGGGAAATTCCACAATAAGCGTCGACTGTTCTTGGACTTAGCTGCCACATTTCAACCAGGAATGGCGTGCATTTTAGTGCTTCCTATGTGCCCAGCATATTTATGGAAATGAGTTTAAGATCAATCTTTGTTGTTTGAAAATCCAGAGCAGCAGGTCTTATTGCCCAGAGGGGTAAAGACGAACATTGAAATAAATCTTATGAAACCCCTACTGAACCCTAAACCAAAGTGTCTGCACGCGTAACCTAATTGTTACCCCAAACTTGGAATTGGGAGGCCACTGAACACAACTTAGAGCATCACTGATGATATGGAAATAAAATTAAAATGCAGACTGTGGTCCTTATTGCCAAGGTTCAGTAGTTTTCCTTTTAATAACAATTATAATATTTATTAAGGCTTGGAGATGAATGCTTACATGACTCTGGTGAGTTATAGGGATTGGGAACACAGGGAAAACGGTTAGCAAACTGGTCATCTAATTTCAAGTCTGGAAAGTAATTAAGATTATCTATTAAATTCAGGTCATAGTTAAGCTTATCCAGATCTAGAATGACTCCCACTTACTTTTCAAATGCTACTTGCCATTTAAAAGGCTGAGTCAACTATCGTGAAGATCCAATAACCACCGTACCTGCCATGAAATCAAAGAGAGGGGGAACAGTCTTCCCCAGGGGGTCCTTGGGAGCTCATGGAGGAGGACACCCTGACATGCCGTCTTTGAGAACTGGAGCCAGGGAGGGTAATCAGAGCACCACGCTACTGGGAAAAGGCCCTATGCCACCTGTACCAGGGGCTGGTCCCAACGGTCTTTCAGGGAAGGCCTCCTTCTCCTCCTTGAAAGCCTTTGTTTTTCCCTTTGATTTCTTCTCACAGTTTCTCTGTAACCACAAGCATTTTCATCTGTCAGTATCCCTTGCATTTTTCCATGCCTTTGCCTTTCATTGAATTTCCATTCTGCTCTCTTCCTTTTCTGCTGTGCTAATGGAGGCATTCCACAATTCAGAACAGGACTGAAGTGTAGAGAGAAGAGATGGGACGTATCATCCAACAGGGCTGGCAAGGCCTGTGAGAGGAAGGCCCTGGAAGAAAGGCGAACACAGCAGTGCTTTCTTCCCCAAATCCATAATCGCACCCAAAATGAAGGGGGAGTTCCTGGATTCCCATCTCAGTGAAAGTGGTCCAATGGAGAAACCTGGAAATGGATGATCTTTTCCCTCTTCCCACCCCCGACCTCACACATTCAGGTAAGCAGCAGGTTCTCTTATTCCACCCGGCTCCCAGGAGCTCTCATTTCTATCTGTTCTTCTTCACTTCTGAACTCTATGGTGGACAGGTTTGGGGGTGTGCCTTTGCCATTTCCTGCTGGAGAATTTCCAGACCTTCTCACTCTTCTCTTTGCCTCTAGTTTTGTGAGGGTCTAAGGCAACTTCTCTGCTGCTAGAGGCCTCCTTCTAACACACAGACATATCACGAAGGCCACCGGCTTCTGCCATGACTCCAGGATGGCTGGTTAAGCAGACTTGCTTATCACCATGCTGGCTCCTGCCTCTCAGGGTGTAGAAATGTGTTATTTTCATGTTTAGAGTGTAAATGTCTGCATTGCACCTAAAAACAGTGGGCACGGACATTGAAGAGGAACTAGGTTTGTTTATATGGTGTCACTGGTCCCAAGCAGAGAAGAGTTTTAAGTCCACTCTTGTGCACATGGGTTTACTGGGCAGCTGGCATGGTCAGATTCTTCAGGGGAAGAAAATGAAGTAAGGGTTAAACGAAGCATTTGAAATTGGAGACTAGCACATCATTGATAACCTTCAAAAAGGAACTTAGAAGAAAATGGGATGTTAGACGTCAGGTCAGAAGGGTTAGATAGTAAAAGCATCAGGTCTGAAGTGCTCTTTCAAGCAGTGGAGAGGGAAGGTGCGGAGTGGGTGACTAGCTCCATGGTAGGACAGGGTCAAGGGAGTAGGGTAAAGTAATTTTATTTATGATGAAAAAATAAAGACTTATAAACCTGTAGGTTATGTACTCTAGGCTATAGTAACCTTTCTCTCCCATGATCTTTTTTCTCCACCCTTTGGATAACCCATACCAGGCTCTGGGTTCCCAGGTTAGCACATCACATAGGCACACTTGTTTTGGCCTCATATAAGCATGATAAATAAACCAGGATTTTAAAGAAAAACAGCAAATTTAAAATGTCACTATTATTGCACCACATTTTCTTTATTTAGGAGCAGTTCGAGGCTAGGACCTAAGGCACATAAATACTTCCTTGTTGTTATGATATAAAAGAGGGTTTTATTTTTAAAAACACATATTATTATGACTTAGGGCATTTCATTAAAATTGATCAGCTAGGTTTAGTACAGGAACAACTGCTGTAAATTTATAAATTTACCTTAAAGAAAAAACAATTGGTGTCAAAGAAAATCTACAAAAGAATCATTCAAGCAACTCTTGGAACTTGCATTTCTGTCCTATGTGAGTTATTCAGTGGGATAATATTTAAATATTATGTTTTGAGATTAGAGGCAGGTCAGTGGTGACAGAGACAGAGAGAGACAAGTGGTTGGCTCAGCCAACTATGATTTTTGCTGACTTTTTTCACTGAAAGATGATACCCATGTCCTCTTGCTCACTAGTATCTATCAGGTAAGGCTCTGATACGTGGCTGCCACATGCTCAGTGGTGTGTAATTTGAAGATAAGCAGTGTTCATTTACTTGCTAACTCTTAAAGTCCATAGCAGAGGACGATATTGTGCTTAAAGCCAACACTGTGGGTCTGGATGACAGCAGCTCTGTTTTTCTTGCACATGTGAGAAATAGATTCCTGCAGATATTACTAAATTTAGAAATCGTAAATAAATGTAAAGAGCCAATGTAATATTTATTATTTACATTTTAGTTTTCATCTAAAGGCTATTTAGTGTTCATTTTTATTTTTCAGTATGAATCTCTTTCCCATTCCTGAAATTTACTTTTACTGGGGGCTCATAATATAAAGAGAGACCCTGAGAAAGAGGAACCTGAATATTGTACAGAAAGTATCAGTGTGAGTTTTGTAGCTTAAAGGATATTTCCTAATATATTAATTTATCACAAACTCTTCTATTTCCCTATGTATACTCCTGTAATATTTATTTTCTCATATGACAAGAGACTTCAAGGGGCTGGTAGTGACATGAGAAATGATTTGTTAAAAGTTATTACAACCTTCATATTTCTGTATTCTAATGACATAGATGTTTGGTTGATAATTATTTTTATACCATTCTAACTTGCTATATTTGAGTTCGGAGTTTCTTAACATTGTTAACTTGTTCTTTTCAGATATTAATGAAGACACCCACACCATGGGGATTTCTGATTATCTAAAATAAATTTTGAGAGTGAATCTTTTTTCATGAAAGTTAATAAAAACTTAGCAGTGTAAATAGAGCCTGTAACTTTGAAAACTGCTACCAGCTAACAGATGAGCCCCATAAAGTGGTAACTATTTCTTCTCTACCACATTTCCCAGTAGTCAGCAAACATTTACTACAACACTGAAGTAATGGTTATCTCTTTCCATGGGCAATGATGCCTCTGTCATTTCATAGGCATTTATTTTATTCTAATAGTTTTGAACAAATATAAATTTGATTTTAAAATTACACACATTAATATGTATTTTATTATATGCATATAACATTAAATTACATAGAAATAAAAACATATCTATAATATATAACTTAATAGGTTTAACACATGTATCATTTAATTATATGTGTGTGTTTATACATTTAAATAATGTACATTTACCAAAGAAATGGATGATAAAAGAATTTAGAAAATTAAACAGAATTTTAAAATGAAATAGGTGAGAAGGCACACTTTTGAGTTTTACGGGTGTTTTCTCCAAAATTATGTGATTACTAAGACATTGTCTCTCTTGGACTTAACATTCAAGTTAAGTGTATAGCCGAATGTTGAACCTGATCTGCTCTCCTTGGCTCATCCATTAGCTAGGCAACTGAACATTTAAAAATAAGGTTATGGTCAATAAACCATTCATGAGCCAATTGCAGCAGCCACTGTTGGCAGTCAGCTCCACACCCAAGCCTTCCCTTCCTTTCTTCTGTGGATAGCCTCCCAATTCTGTGGGCGTGTCTGTGCTTCTCCATTAGTTTCAGAGGAAGCACATCCTTTTGCAGCTGTAGTGGTGAATCCTGATTAGCCTGTGTCAATCATGGGGCACATAATACCTTTCTTAGTCTTGGTTCAGAGATGGTCATGCCATTTTTGTCTGGCTAGTGGAACTTCTCTGTGATAAGGGTTGAAGAAGAGCTTCCTTACTCCCAAGTTAGTAAAATAGGATATAATTGCTTTGTTTTCCTGGGTGCTATCCTCTTCACATGTGACTCGACTGCTCTGGCCGTCGGGGTGAGCCTGGGACAAAGCTGGCATGCTGAGCACTGCAGAGCAAGGAGATGAAGTAAACCAGGCCCTTTGGTTCCCCACCATGCACTGCAGCCCCTGAAGCCTCCTGTCATATGAGAAAGAAAATTGCTTTGTTGTTTAAGCCAGCTTGTGTTAGGGTTTTCTTTCATGGAGCTGAAAATATCCATATTGACACATTATCTTCTTAATGTTATCACAGGCAAGAACAGAAAGATTGATACCCAGTTGGGTATACTATTATTTAGCATTTACTAGGATGAAAAAAATGCTTATTACTTTTGCTGATGGTGTCACTCTCCAAGGAAAATGAACACCCTGGATAACCGACTTGCAATTCATAATGATCTTGGGCTGGGGATTAAAACAACTGTACAGTGGAAAACTATAGTAAAGCATCTATGGCAGCACCAACTCAAACCCAGCCTAAGATTACAAAGTGAACATGAATTTGTAATAGTTATGACTTCTGGTGTGTTGGGTGTGGTGCTAGGTTCTTACAACTCAGGAGAGGCAAGATGGAGTGAGTGGACCAAGCCTTCACAGCAAATCAACAACAGAGCTGGGATTCATACCCAGGAAGTGGATTCTGGTGCTTCTGCTTCTAAAGCTTGTCCTTCCAGAATCAACTTCCTGTCAAACTCAAGAGGCCCACAATGCTGGAGATGAAGGAATGACGTGGTTCTATGTCCACAGGCCCTGGAGAAAGGATTGGATACTTGTGTTCATGTGAAGTAGTTTTCACAAGATTCAGGCTCCCTTTCTGAGAAGCTTTGAAATGTGTCCAAAAGACCACAATGAAATGAATTTGAAAAGAGTGGAATATTAAAGGTCACTTATTATAAGAAAATAAATTTAAAAAATACAAATAGTTAAATTTATTTAGATTCAAAGAGATACACTTTGAGTTATCAAGAATTTAAAGTTTTGTTGCTGGAAAAATAGTGATCAACTATTCTCTATAAGATAAATACCTTTTTTAAAAAGAAATCTTCCCATTTACCAGACACATATTTTTTATATAATCATTTTTGTTCCCCAGGAATCAGATGATGAGTTTATTCTTGCTCACATATTTTTTTTTGTTTTATTTTTGGTAACAGTGTTATTTATCTCATTTTTCCTAGTCATGACATTTTTATTTTAATGTTAATATACACATATACATATTTTCAAACATAAGAAGTAAAAATAACTTTATTATGAAACTACTACAAATTGATTGTAGAAAATTTAAAAATATAGAAAAAAATTAAAATCATTTAAATCCAGATAATCACTGTTGATACTTTATATTAATTCAAAAATATTGGTCTGTGAAGATTTCAGTATTATGAAGATGGACTAATGCTGTACAGAATATTTTACAATTTGCTTTTTTACTAAATAAATCTTGTAAACCTTTTATGGTGTACTTCTCATGGTAGAATGTACATCATTTATTTTATTCAATCCTTTAATATTGGAAATTTACTTGTTACTAATTTTCAGTTTTAGTAAGAGCTTTGAGTACAAAATACTGGTGACCAAATCTTTGGCATATTCTTAATTAGCTCCTGGGTGCAAATTATTCAAAGGGGAATTATAAGATCAAGCTGAATGCATATTTTAAAAACTTTTGATAATCACCTGCTTGTAGGCCATTTTTTTGTTTCATCTTTTTGAATCGTCAGTTGCTGAATTTTCTTCACTTTTCAAACTGAAGAATTTGTGTTTTGTATTAATTTAGAACATATTTACATATTATGGCTATTAAGTTTTTGTTCTAGATACAAGTATTTTGCTCATTTTATCTCTTGGTATTGAATTTTGTTCACTGTACGTTTTGATATAGTCAAGTCTCTTAAGCATTTCTTTAATACTTTTATTTTTTTCCTTTTGCCTAGAAGAGTTTCCCAATTTTAAGTTTCTTTATATATAAATATATTTTTGAATATTTTTGTGGTTTGATTTCCTGGTAATTTTCTAACTGATTATTTTATCATTGTTGGTATTGTTTTATTGGTATTAATACTTTTAGCTGATTTTGGTTGACTTTTCATTTCTTAGGCTGTTATATCATCAGGAAATAATAATTCTGCCTTTTTTCAATTCTTGTATCTTTTTTCCTTTTTATGTCTTATTACATTATTAGATAATCAAACATACAATATAACATGATGGTGATAAAATGGGCATTGTGAGCTTATTCTACACTTTAATGAAATTCTTATGATGTTCTTCATACGATAGCATATTATCTGTTGGTCTGAAATGGCTTTGTCATGTTAAGGAAGCATCAGTGTATCCCAAATTTACCCACCTTCTATGTTAAATTTCATGCAGCAGTTTTTGGTCATTTATCATGATAAACTAGTTTATCCTTTTTACTTATTAATACAATGAACAATGTGGGGAGATTTTCTGGTTTCAAAATACTCTTAAATGTCTGGAATAAATTTTATGAATAATCTGCCAAACTTTGCAGGCAGTGCTCTGTCTCACTTGATAAGTGAGGTTAGCCTGTGATTTTTTATATTTCCTCATAATCTGTTTCTAATTCCCCATAATCTGTTTTATCCATATATTTAGTAATTCTAGAATATTTTCTGTATCAAGTGTGGAAGCTGTTTATTGAAAGTGTAAAAGATATTGCCAATTTAATCACCAGGGCTTTCTATCTCTATTGGAAAATAATTTTCTTTTTTTTTTTTATTGCATTTTAGGTTTTGGGGTACATGTGATGAACATGCAAGATTGTTGCATAGGTACACACTTTGCAGTGTGGTTTGCTGCCTTCCGTCCCCTCACCTGTATCTGTCATTTCTCCCCATGCTATCTCTTCCCACCTCCCCACCCCCGCCCCTCCCCCATTTCCCCCCAACACACTACCCAGTATGTAGTGCTCCCCTCCCTGTGTCCATGTGTTCTCATTGTTCAACACCCACCTATGAGTGAGAATATACGGTGTTTGATTTTCTGCTCTTGTGTCAGTTTGCTGAGAATGATGGTTTCCAGGTTCATCCATGTCCCTACAAAGGACGTGAACTCATCTTTTTTGATGGCTGCGTAATATTCCATGGTGTATATGTACCACATTTTCCCTATCCAGTCTATCATCGTTGGGCATTTGGGTTGGTTCCAGGTCTTTGCTATTGTAAACAGTGCTGCAATGAACATTCGTGTGCACGTGTCCTTGTAGTAGAATGATTTATAATCCTTTGGATATATACCCAGTAATGGGATTGCTGGGTCAAATGGGATTTCTATTTTTAGGTCCTTGAGGAATCGCCACACTGTCTTCCAGGAAAATAATTTTCTTTATTTGAAAACTTTAGGCCAGTTCTAATCCTACTATACTATTTTTAGTCTTTTTTGGTACTTAATGCTTAACCAATAAATTTAATTAACACAGAATTATATATGTTATTTTCTTATTTTATCAATCTCATCAATGTCTGTTTTTTTGCCTTTTTAAGCCTAAATCTGTGTGAATTTGAAAGTTTTTTATTCCTTGATTATACATGAAGAAGAAAAATGATTTTGTTAATATCTTGACAATGTTTTTTTAAATAAAGTTATTATTCAATTTAAAATTACTTTTTATTCCATCTATAAGTTCTCCCTTATGATGCCAGGTTTAGTTTTCCTTTTGCTTCTTCATTTGATTATTTTGTTGTCCATATGTATATAATTTTGCTTACAAATGAAAGTTTTTAATGATTCTAATGAGCATTGAGTATAGTGTCATCCATTTTCAGCAATATATCATCCTTATTAATATCTACACTTTCTATCATTATAGTTTGAATTCTTTTTCATTCACTTACTGTATATGGGAGAATGGTTTTGTCCTTACTTAAATCTGCTGCTTTTAAGACATTCATCAGACATTTTGTGGCATAATACATGATATTTATAAATATTTAAATGAGACTGTACAGAGATTGAAACAAAAAGGAATATCTTGGTTCAACCTTATTGGTTGTATTATTTTATTCTTCTATATAGTGAAATAATGATAATTCACCTTTCCATCGTGTCCTCTCTCCTTCTTTCCCTCCTTCCTCCCTCCCTTTCCTATTTCTTTTCTTCCTTTTTCACTGTTTCTTTGCTTCTTTTTATCCTTCCACAGATAAGTGGGTCTCTTTTGTCCTAGGTGTAATGCAAGGCAACAGGAAATATATAGGGAAACAGGGTGGGCTCCGGACACCTCCAGTCAAAACTGACCTCTGTCAGACTGAGAGAGGTGTTGACATTTCTCACTACTATTTTGTTTCTTTGGCAATTTCCTCATGTCTGGTGGGTTTTTGCTGTATGTGTTCATGAGTCGTTATTCTGTGCCTATCTTCTTGGTAACGTGAACATTCCACTTTCTCTCTGCTGTTTGATGCTTCCTTCTCAGCCAAGTCTCTTTTTATCTCTACCTGTCACAACTTTTTATATTTTACATCATAAAGTCCAACTTTCACATGGAAGTTTTCCAGTCTTTCCTTTTTATTTTCTTACTGTGAATATCCTTCTTTCTTGGCAGTCTGAGAGCTATCTTGTATAATCCTTTCCCTTGACTAATCTTTGAAAGAGGTCTCTCTAGGCCTAGTGTATGTCAATGCATTGAATACACATCATTTTTTGTTGCTATATAAATATTCAATTATTTGCTTTCAACAAATAAGTATTGAGCACCAATAATATACCAGGCATTAAGCTAGGAATACAGCATAAACCACACAGACAAAAATTCAGCACTTACAGAGGGCAAAGTAGCAATGTTAAGTAAAATAATGTTCCATAAACAGGCACACTACGTCTTCCTTTTTTCATTTGTCCTGGCTCCATTTGTACTTTGTCAACCGAAAACTCTTCTTTTGTTAAGGCCTCTGATCTAGAGTTGTCAGAATGAATGTTAATCAACATCATGTTGATGAAGTTCGAGAATAGATTAGAAACCTGTGCTTATCTTACTAGAAGGTGCATTGTTAAACTTCTTAGGCAAAAATAGACCATGCTCACTGACTGTTCTTTCTTATCTCATACAAACCTCAAATCCAACATATTTTTCCCATACCATTTTATAGAAACTGTTCTGCAGAATTACATTAATATCTACCATGTTAGATATGTTTAAGCCTAGATTCAGAATATATAACCCATATACAGTTATCAGTTATGTTTCTTGCAATGCATACTGTTCTGAATATTAACCTTAAACAAGGGTGTATACCTATATCCTTGTTTAAGGTTAATATTCAGAACAGTATGTGTTGCAAGGACCTGGTGATATTAAATTGCCATTTACTTAACATAAAGGATTTTTTCATCCTCTGAAGTTGAGATATAAGTAGTAGTAGACTTGGAGCCATGTTTTATATGCTATGCTATGCTATACTAAATAAATATAGTATAAACCAGCTCTATCTTAATAGCAGTGCATGAGAGAAAACATATGAGATGTTTATTGGTTGGCTAGTTAAACCAGCTATGGATCCCAGCTGATATCAGAATATAGTGACGTAAAGAATATGGACATTTGTTTTTCTCATTCACCACAATTCCAAGGTGGGAAGTTCAGGTTAACTGACAATTCTATCCTCTAAAGTCATTCAGGGTCCAGGCTCCTTTCTATTTTCTGCTCTGCCATCCCTGCTACCATCACCATTTTCTGTATGTTGAAGCTCAGTCATTATATCTGGACTCCAGCCAGTGGGAGGAGAAAAGAGAAGACACAGCTCCGAAGACTTTGTTTCTAAATCCAGAAATGGTCTACAACCCTTGTGTTCACATTTCATTAGGGAAAACATAGTCATATTGCCATATGTAACTGCAAGGGAAGTTCCGAAAAGTAATCTAGCAAAGTAATTACAGATTACGAGACTGAGACTTTATTACCATTGAAAATGGAAGGATGGAGAGCTACCAATCTTTTTTTCAATGACTGAATTCTGAAATAGTATATTTTTAGATATGGAAGGAAAAAAGTCAACTCCGTTTTTAGGTAGAATTAACAGAATAAAATTCTTCAGGTTCTAAAAAATAATGATTTCACAGTCCTCTCCATAGATTATGCTTTCAGAAAATTACTTAAATTTTGGTGTTCTATTTAAAAAGATGCAGAGATTATTCAGCATAGCACAGGCAGAATTATTTACTATTTTAAAATGATGTCTTAGCAAAACCAGTTGAAGAAAGCACATAGCCTCAAAGAAAATAAGACTAGGAGGAAGCATTGTTACTATCTTAACTTTGTGAAATCTATCATATAGAAGAGAAAGGAAGTCAGAAAGTGTGTTGTAATGATTGAAAAGTTGACCCGATTCTTTTAAGGTTTCTTGAGGAATGATGTTTCTATGAAAAACAATAATTCATTCAACCTATCATTAACCAACATTTATTGAGCTTCTATTATGGGCTAAAGACTTCGTTAGGTGCTAGGCCCACAGTGGCAGACAAGATCTATACCTCTAAGTTCACATCCCATCACTTTATGACATCCATATTTTCAATTACATTTTCTGTTTTCTTCAACAATTTAATCCTTTTTATCTGAGACCATTTCAGATTCTGTGTCTTAATATTACTGCAGTTGACTGTTGAAGTTTAGTTATTTAGTTACTGGATTATCTTGGGATAGTCTAAAATAGAAACTCTTCTTTCTTTTGTAAAAGTCTGCCTATGCCTTGGAAATTGTCTTTGAAAAAATGAGAGGAAAATTGTGTTTTAAACACCTAGTTAGAGAATGCAGTCTAGAATCAGGTGGTAAAGACAGATTTCCAAAGAAGTTGGACAATTCATTCAATCTTGTTTCCTCTTGAATTGCAAAGTTGACCTATAGGGCTCAAGAGGATTAAAATGTTTTAAAATGCATATAGTATGGAAAGTATGACTTTTGTGTGAAATGAACTTTTTAAATTCACGCTTTGTTCTCTGCTTCGTATCGATGCTTGTTTTGCAAGGTCATCTTACTTTTCACTGCACCAAGATAAAAGGAGGGAAAAAATAGTAGTACTTCTGAGGCATAAAGTACCCTAATTTTAGTTACAGTCATTTATAGAAGAAAAGAAAAAATACAATTGAGAAAAAGTTTGTGTGAGAAATTCAAACTTTCTAATTAATCAATCTAAGCAAGGAAACCATAAATCCTGTTGGTTCCTTTTCTTAAAAAACATACTTTCATCAAAAATTGGGCATAATGGAGAAGTAAATGAAAAGATTTTCAAAAATGTATTGTCTTAAGACAGTCTAAGTAAGATTTTTGAAATTGTTGTTTTGTATTATCTTAAACGAGCATCCATCAAGAGTAACATTTAAAGATACTTCATAAGCATGTATATGAGAAGACTTTCTGGAAAGTCTCTTGAGAACAAAGATTATGCAAATTAATTGAAACCTTCAAACCTAACAAAAGTGTCAATCCATTGGTCTCACAACTAGATGTGACTTTTCTATCTGCAGATGAAATAAGAAAACTCATCCAGGTCATCACGACACTTACTTATACTGTAACTTCTCGAGGGCAGAGGTGTTTGGCATGTCATCACTGGGTCTCTGAGGTCAGCCATAGCAGTTGGCACATAATAAACCCTCAATAAATATTTGCTGACTGAAAACATGAATTATTGCATTTAGAAAAGACCTTAAGCCTCATCAGCAACTCTTCAATGCACATGTCGGTTGTGAGGCTCAGAGAAAACACATTGCCACATTGAGCATTCATGGTGGACCATGACTTGGTGTAGGGTGACTTACAAAGGCACAGGACTGATGCCTGGTAGGAACAGGAAAAATTTTCCTTGAGAGAAGATGCAGCCTTTGGCAATATTGTAAGGTGACTTTAATATGTACTCTCTGCTTTTAAAAAAGTTAAGATACAATGTCATACAATAAGAGGTTCAAAGCTTATGTGTTCAGTTCATTAGCTTTGGCAATTGTATGCTCTTGTCTAACAACTAAACAAAACAAGGCATTGGATATCTCCATCACACAGAAAATTTTTTGTGTTTCTTTCCAGGAATGTCACCATAGATTAGATGCTCATCTTGTTCTTTCTATATGTAAAAATAGTCAGCTTGTATACTTTTTGATGGTTTCCTTCCCTCAGGGTAACATTTTTCAGGTTCAGCAATGTTTTTACATGTTTCAGTAGTGTGTTCCACACAATGGGGAATGGACAGTCTCTTCAATAAATAGTGCAGAGAAAACAATATATTCACATACAGAAGAATAAAATTAGACCCTCATCACATACCATATATAAAAATCAACTGAAAATTAATAAAAGACTTAAGTATAAGACCTGAAATTTTAAAGCTATGAGAAGATAAAGTAAGGGAAAAAAACTACATGACATTGGCCTGAGCAGTGATTTTTTTTTAATGACCCCAAAAGCACAGCCAACAAAAGAGAAAAAATAGACAAAGGAGACCACATCGAGGTAAAAATTTCTCCACAGCAAACAGTCAAGAGAATAAACAGACAACTTGCAGATAGGAGAATATATTTGCAAGCCATACATTTGATATGGGGTTAATATCCAGACTATACACAGAACTCAAACAACTTAGTAGTAATAAAACAAAGAACCCAGTTAAAAATGGACAAAAGACCTGAATAGACATTTCTCAATAGAAGACATACAAGTAACTGACTGATATATTTTAAAATGTTGTAAATCACTAATCATCAGAGAAATGCAAATTAAAACCACGAAGAGTATTACCTCACACCTGTTAGAAAGGCTGTCATCAAAATGGTAAAAGGTAAGTATTGGTGAGGATGTGGAGAAAATGGAACTCTTGTACATTGATGGTGGGAATGTAAATTATTACAGCCATTATGGAAAACAGTATGGAAATTTCTCAAAAATTAAAAACAGAATTAGTATATGATCCAGCAATTCCACTGCAGGGAATACATCCAAATGTATTGAAATTAGTATGTTGAAGAGATATCCAATCTTCCATGTTATTTGCAGCGCTATTCACAATAGTCAAGACATGGAATCAACCTAAGCGTGTACCAGTGAATAAATGAATAAAGAAAATGTGGTATATATACACAATAATATACTATTCAGCCTTAAAAAAATTTGTCATTTGCCACAACATGGATACACCTGGGTGACATTATATCAAGTTAAATAAGTCTGGCACAGAAAGACAAAAACCTCATAATCAAAAATATACGTAAAGTGCAAAAATGTTGAACTTAGAGAAACAGAGTAAAATAGTGGTTTTACCAGAGGCTGGAGAATGGAATTACTGGGGAGATGTTGGTCAAGGTCACACAATAATTTCAATTAGATAGAATAAGTTTATGAGATCTACATACATCATGATGACTATAGTTAATAACAAGATATTGTATATTCAAAAATTTCTGAGAGCAGATGTTAAGTATTCTCACCACAAAAAACTATGAGAGGTAATGCATATGTTTAATAGTTTTATTTGCCATTCCACAAGGTATACGTATATAAAAGCATGTTGTATACCACAAATATATACAATGTTTACTTGTCATTTAAAAAATAAATAGCTTGGTGCAGTGGCTCATGCCTGTAATCTCAGCACTTTGGGAGGCTGAAGCCAGCAGATCACTTGAGGTTAGGAGTTTGAGACCTTCCTGGTCAACATGGCTAAATCTCAACCCTACTAAAAATACAGAAATTATCCAGGGGTAGTGGTGCACACCTGTAGTCCTGGCTACTCATGGGGCTGAGGCAGAAGATTCTCCTGGACCCCAGGAGTTGGAGGTTGCAGTGAGCCGAGATCACGCTACTGCACTCCAGCCTGGGTGACAGAGCAAGACTCCATCCCAAAAATATATAAATAAATAAACAAATAAACATAAAAATGTATTCCTTTTTATTAGCAAGTGGTATTCAGTTGTAATAACAAACCAATGTGTAGTAATCTATTCTCCTGTTGACAAGCATATTGATTGCTGCCAGTTTTTGGTTATTTTGAACCCAACTATAGTAGAATGAATATTCCTGTTCAAGTCTTTTTGTGGATATGTATTTCATTTGTTTTGGGTACATATTTAGGAATTAAATTACTGAGAGTACAGATCTGTGTTTATCTTTGTATAAAACCACTAAGCAAAGTGTCCCATTTTACATTCCCTCCAGCAATGCCTAAGATAGTGCTCCACATCTTGACCAACACTTGGCATTACAAATTGTTTTACAGTAACCATTCTGTTAAGTGTAGTATGGTATTTCACTATGGTTTTAGTTTATATTTATTGAACAACTAATTATGTGATATTTTATGCATTTGCTCTTCATGTACTTTCTTTTGTTAAATGTTCAACTCTTTGATTTTTATTAGGTTGTTTGCCTTTTTATATGTTTCTAAGAGTTCTTTGTGTGTTTGGATGCAAGTCACTTGTCAGTTATGTGCATTTCAATATTTTTTCTAATATATGACTTACCAACTTATTTTCTTAATAACATCTTTTTCAAATTGATTTTTTAATATTTTTATCATGTTCAAGTCATATATTTTTTATTATTAATGATTTTAGTGTTATTTCTAAGAAATTTTTGCACATTCTGAGATTGCAAAGATAGTGTCTTATAATTTCTTTTAGAAGATTTCTGATTCTTGCTTTTATATTTAGGTTTATAACTCATCTAGAATTAGTTATTTTTGTGTGGAGGATCTAGAGGTCAGGGTTCACTATTTTTCATATATAGATATTCCAGCATCATTTGTTAAAATGACCTTATTTTTCCCATTGAAATGATTGATTAACTTGCTAAAAAATAAATTGACCAGTTGCCTTTAGACTCTATTCTCTTCTATTGATCTATTTCATCATGATCATATCAATACCACACTCTCTTGTTTACCCTAACATTATAGTAAATCTTAAAATCAGATAGTGTAAACACTCAATACTCAAACTCTATTCCTTGTATACAACATTGTTTTAGCTCTTCCAGATAATTTGCATTTAAACATATACATATATGTGCATATATAATTGTAATAATGTCATTATAAAAGTATTATTGAAATTGCACTGAATTTGTAAATCAATTTCAAATGAAAGGACATCTTCCATTAATGTGTCTTCTAATCCATGAACATGGTATACTTCTCCATTTATTTAGGTCTCTCCAGATACTGTTCAGGCATACTCTCTTCTTTTTTATGTAGCATATTTATTCTCCCCTGAGCAGTACTTCTGAGCTACCATGCAGAAACTGGGGACAGGGATAGCAACCTGCTTCTCCTGGAATAATAATCCCTGCACTAAGGGTGGTTGCTTGGGGTGTGTGGTAGCTTCTGGTTTTCTCTGATTGCTCCTATTGGTGAACTTCTGTATTGAAAGCAAACTGGGGTAGAGGAAATTAGTGGCCTGGCATCTAGAGTAGAGCTTCCACTCTACAAGCAGAGGCTAGGTGAGAAAAGCAAGATCCTGTCCTCTTGACCATGCATGTCTGCAACATGGGGCAGGTGGGGATGAAAAGCCCTGTTAGATTTCCCCTCCCATGGTGTAATCATAGCCCTAATATGGGAGACAGAGGTGCAGGGAGACCCTATCTTCTTGGCTGTACCCACCTGGAGTGGAACACCCCCATAGAGCTTCTGTAACATTGACCTGTGTTGGGGCAAAGAGTTGTGTTTCAAATGCTGCACATGCTCACTGCTCTTAATTAATATTAGGTAGATTTTTTAAAATAAATATTTCTCCATTTGCTGTATACACTTAAGAAAATTTCCATACATTTAAATAATTGATTTTTTTAGTTTTTTTTTTTTTTTTCCAGTTAAATGGTTGTTTTGCTGGAGAGAGGATCTGTTGGGCTCCTCACTCCGTCATTCCAGATGTCCTGCCTCTATACTCATTGGTTTTTGATATCTTATTCTAAGGATGAAGCAGTCATAAGGAGAGATGGCTCTTCCTGAAGCTATTGTTATTGGGAAGAAGCCAAGTTCTGTGGATGGACAGTGGAAACTATGCTTAATACCATCTTACCCCACAGTCATTCTCTGCAGAGCTCTCCAGGTGGCCCTTCAGCTGCTCACAGCCTTGTGCTCCAAGTGACCTGTTATCTTTCACGGTCAGCATCCTAAAACATGTCAGTGACATTTGCCAATTATATCTTTCTCAGTTCTAAATTATGCTGCTCAATATTTGATCCCCTCATGGTCAGATGCTCTATGTTTTCTTACACAGCAATAAGGTCAACTCATAAATGAATTAATGCTGATGTTCTAATAGGAAGAGCTTGAAGGAATCCCTGAGCACACGCTCTTTCTTTCCACGTAGCAAATACATGGCTGAATAATAGGCAGTGGGGGACCATATTCCCATTTCTATAGGGTTGGAGAACAGTTTCCAAATCTTAGTGACTTATTTCCAAATCTCAAGCTTTCATCCAACCCACAAAAGAAGAGGAAAATAATGACAATTGTAACAAGTTTCATGAGACTAAATTTAATCATGTTAAGTGGCTGCTTCTGGGTTCATGAGTTTTTTGTTTGTTTTTTGGTTTTCCGATTTTTGTTGTTAAAATGACCTTTCTGAAATAAAATGTTGGTTGTAGTAGATGGTAGTTTTGCCTGGTTTAACTTTAATATTATTATTTTATATTTCTGCTGTGCACATGTTACTGAATATGTTTGGTAAATTTCACTGTTTCTGGAGTCAGGGAACTGTAGCTCTAACCCACAGTTGGGACTAATGGGAGAGATTGAGTTAGAGACAAACATAGCACCATTGAACTTATTAAAAAAGGCATTTTGGATCATGCAGAGATTTTCTCCATCACTCAAATTTACATATCTGATCTGGAATCTCACAGTGATGTTCCATTAGAAAAGTTAAAGCAAATAGTTATAATCCTGTGGACATTTTACCTTTTGCTAATAAATATGTCCTATCTGAAGCCAAAGTCTTACTAAATAAGAATATCATCTATTGCTTCCATTAGATTGCCTGGGCACATGATTTTCAGATAAAAGGAAATCTGATTAATCTAATAGTTTACATTCCATATAAAAGAGATTTTTTTCAGTACCATGATAATTTCTGGGAGGCAGTAATGAGATTTTTATATTAAGGAATAATCATCCAATTTATTTAATAAAGTCTAAAAACCATGTAAAATATAATGCTTGCCAAAAGTAGAGCTACACAAGCTATGCACTTGTTTCATTTTCCAGATTTTATAAGCAATTAATACAAAAGAAGGTTTTGTCTTATTATGACACATCCGTCAATAAAATCTACCTAATTATCAATCAAATGGCAAAGATTTGGTTAAATCAGATGTTTTGCACTATGTAGAAGGTGTATGTATTTAGTAAAATCCTTCTTCATGAACTGAAACATATGATGATGCTTGAATATACCTTACTTTTCTGAGGTAAATTATTGTTTTTATTAGTCATTTGATTTTATTTGGATCATAAAATTTATTTATTGGTAGACTCTAACTATTTGAATAAAATTAAAAGTAAAAGTGCCACTAAGAAACTGGATTTTAATTCCATGTCTCCCTGTCTCTATCTTTCTTAGTTTCATATGGCTTTACTTTGCATCAGCAAAAGACACTGCACTGAGGAAATTTCATGAACCACATTCTACTATCTTCCAATCCAAGAGTAATTTGAGTCAAATTGTCCAAGAAATGTCTTTCTCTATGATGATGAGAGCAGTGATGACAATCACTCTTCATGGGGCGTGTACTGTGTATCAGGCACTGTTGCAAGCACTTCATACATATCAGCTTATCCAATACTCATTACAACCCTATGAAATTTTGAGAATAATATAATTATTTTTTTCATATAATAATTGTCATGGAACTGGATGAATAATAAATTGAGAGTTTCTATCTGCCAGAGCAATATTCTCAACCTTGAATGCATATGGACTCACCAGGGGAAATTTTAAAAAATGTAGTGCCTGACACTCACTCAGAGGTTCTGATTGAATTAGACTGTGGTGGGGCCCAGCCATTGGTATTTATTTTAAAAAGCACCTGATGTGGGTTGACAGTGCTGCCAGGGAGAGAACTAGGACCCTATGTTTGAGCTTTCACTTAGTAACTGTGTTTGGGGGACATCACTTAACCTGTCTAAACATCATCTGAAAAATAAGAACAATCGCTCCCTTTTATAACTCACAAGTCAGATGCATTTCAAAAAGGCAATGAATTATTGTTTGCCAACACACTTTAAAAATTGAAAAATGATCATATAAAATATTATCATTAACTGCAAAAAGTGCCAGGATAAAATATAAAAATAGCAAACTTGTGGTGTGACATTATGTTTTCTATAAGCCCAATCTTGTAAAATGCATAGACAAATAATCTCTGCAGATACTTTTGTTTCATGCAATAAAATTCACTGAAGGAACAGCAGAAAGTTGGTCATTGCACTTTAACACATCTTCTAAGAATGAAGCAAATCATTAGTTTCTTGGATTTCAGAGATTCCTGTGCAAAAACTTTGTCTTTCTTTGTCCTACTCTAAGCAATCTATCTAGTTCTGGGAAAAGACCCAGAAAACATAAATTCAAATACAAGAAGAATATCTACATAAGATAACAGAACAGCTGCCAACAACAAATATATTTTCAGAACAGAGCCCTAGCTATATACCCAATTATACAGTGCAAAGTAATCATGAGAAGCTTGATAATCAGCATGAGAAAAATCACAGGAGAAATAAGGGAACCTTTACTTTGCATTAGCCATTTAATAAAATTTAAATGACCTTCGATCAAAGGATACAGCTATAGATCTACCATTATGAACCTGATTTTTTTGGATAATTCATGCTTAAAAGGAGGGTTGTATTTAAATACTACTAGCTTGTCAGAACTCCAAAATTTGGATTAGGCTTTGGAATGCTTGGTATAGCAATCTGGCTTTTCATGAGTTTCAAGAGACACCAGGCAGCAAACAAAACTCAGGACTGCTGACACAGCCAGCAGGAAGAATTTTGGGATGGTGGCAAGGTTGATGTCTTTGGAATCCTTTCAGAAGTCCAGGGGGCCTTTGGCTATGCTCTCATAACATTTCCAATTACTATTCATCTTTTAAAAAACAAATTTTAGTAGATTGTTTCTATTTTGATTTTGCATGTAACAGCATATCAAAACTTGCATACCAAAAAATAAAAATAAAAAGCAAATTATTTAATATTCAGAAGAAGGGAAGAGATGGCTACTTTTTAAGTGCTATTCCCAAAGGTGGGTTACTTCCTGTCTTCTAAATTCAGACACAAGGCATAGTAAAAGGAAAGCTTTGTTTTTTTCATTTAAATATGTTTATAAATTGCATAAAATAATTCACGCTTATAACATTCTTTTGGCAAACATTGGCCGATGGAAATTTTTGTCACATACATTCGTTATAATCTGAGCCAAGTACGTTTCCTCTCTTTTTTTCTCGCTCTCTCACATATTTGACAGTAGAATACACAAGAGCTAAACAATGCCAAGACTAATATTGTTTTAAATAGATACATGCTACATTTTTAAAGGAAAGGAAATAAACGTCAAGCAGGCATGTTGCATCACAAATAAGTTAGGCTGCACTCTCGGGAAGTAAGGAGTGCAACGCTAGCTTTCCAATCCGTTTATACATCCTAACTGATAACTGTTGACTTTCGAATTAGCCTTTGAGACAAGCCCCCAAAATTCATCAGCCCCCATGTTTTTGGAGCTGCCCTGTTTTCATGAGCATCTTCCACTCTTCCCATGCCTAAATGAAGTTGCTGAGTGGGACCCCGTCTGGGGGTGGGGGTAGGGAGCTGGAGGACGGTTGCACTCTCCAGCTTCTCCCTACTCTGTCTGGTGACCCCTGGCAGGTTCCCTCCACCTGCTCCTCACCTGTTGAGCTTCCTCCTTCCTCTGCCCTTCTTAGCTACACAGGCTCCTAGCCCCCACAATTTCAGTGACCATCTGTGTCACTCTTCCAGGGCTACCAGAACAAAATACCACAAACCGGGTGGCGTACAACAACCAAAATTTGTCCCCTCACTGTTTGGGAGGCGGGAAGTCTGGAATCACAGTGTCCACAGGACTCACCCCCTCTGAGAGTCCGGGCAGGATCCCTCCCTACCCCGTCCAGCTGCTGCTGTGCGTTTGTTGGCCACCATTGTGTCCAGTTGGCCAGCAGCTGCGTCACTCCAGTCTCTGCCTTTGTCTCCACGTGGCCTTCTCCCTGTGGGTCTCCGATGTCACACAGGCATCTTCTCACAAAAGTCATATGGGGTGCCGGTCCCAGGCTACTCCAGTGTGAACTCATCTTAACTGGTTCCACCTGTGGTAACCCTGTCTTCAAATGAGATCATATTCTGAGGTATTGGGAGATCACACTTCAACATATTTTGGGGAACACACTTGAACCCATAATGCCATCTTTATACTGAAGACTCCTAAAACTTCCTCTAGCCTGGACCTTCCCAAGACCCCCTAGATTTTAGACTCTTCAGGCCATTTGTTTTTCTGGTGAGCATCTCACACTGGATGGTCTACAGACACTTTGAAATCAGTGTGTCTACATTGGATTGCATTATGTTCCATAGTCCGGGATGATGGGCACCTGGGTTATTCCTGGCTGGTCAATCACTTGTGACAGTGCCTCTGGCCCATCTGCCCCTCCACGTGCACCTTAAATCACCTCTAGGCAGAAGCACTCACTTCCCCGGCAACTTGAAATGCTGCTGACGGTATCACTTCCCACTGACGGGATAGATATCTTTCACTGACAGTATAGTCATCTCCAGAAATGGCCTTCAGTGGGAGACAGAACTTTGCCCAAAGTTTGAGCCTGCAACCAATGACTATTGTGTGGAGAAAAAAAGGCCCAACCTCTTTGCCTCAACTTGGGAAGGCTTGCAGGATCCCTCCCAGCTAGGGCATTGCCTGGAGATAGGCTGAGTTCTTTGTGGAGATGTCATTGCAGCCCAATTTCCCCTCTCCTCCATTTCACTTTCTTCCCTCCTAGATGGATGTCAGACCTAGAGCACACTCCAGGAAACACTGCCTGCTGCTGGTCTCTGCCTCAGGACCTCCCGAGGCAGGTTTTGTGCAGGTTCACCCACTGGCCAAGGAGCTTGCAATGGGGACCTCAATCCTGGCATGTGCAGACAGGCACCACTCCAGCGCAGGAAGGAAGGAATGCAACGGTTAAAACTTGCACCGTGGTGAACTGGGATGGTGCACTGGGTGAAGAAATGCAGTTCCTAGAAAACATACCAGAGACCTGATAAATTCGGGAAAAGGGTAATGAAAGGGATGCAGGAGTTAGCTAGCTATTCTCAGGGAAGCTGATGCTTTGGAAAGTGGTGATGGAATCTGAGAATAATTAAGAATAGGAATGAGAAGCAGAGGGCCTCCTGGGGAGCTTATGCAGGGACTCTCAAGATCTTCAGCCAGTGGTGGGGAAACTGAGAACCAGAACTAGCTTCTAAATGTGGAGGACAGAGTTACAGAGGATGTGGAATTCTCAACCTAGGGAATCTATGGCTAAGGTCAGGGCCCTACTTGGGAAACAGTGGGATCCTGAGAAGAAAATGAAAATATGCATTTGGTCCACTTGAAAATCTTATCCCCAGAGTCTTTTAATCCTCAGAATGCAGAAGCATACATTTTCTTCCAGTTAGAGGCTGACTCCCTCACATTAATTAGACATACAAGGCCTCTTACTTGAAGACCATGTACTACCCTATAAGGTCAGAATCTCCTGGACAGCAAGGCAGCAGCCAGGAGTGAATCACGTGTACACTCGGCCAGGCAGTGGCTCGGCCTGCTGAGGCAGGAGCAGACTCAACACCAAAGGAGAGGCTGGGTCCAGACAACACCTGTCCCTAGAAACTGAAAGCATAACAAACGAGTGGCATTTGAAGGCATCTGTTCAAAAACCCAGAAGGTGGGCAGAAGATAGTGTTACTGAAGAGAAAGTTTACCAATGCTGGAGGAGTCTCTTCGGATACAGGATTTAACACCATGGCAAAGTCCTTGGGAAAGGGTGCTAACAATCTGCTCAGGAGGCTTTTCAGAAGCTTAGAGAAAATATTGACCCACACCCAGTGATAGACAGGCAGGGGTGGAGGCAGATGGAGAAGGAAGGGGCCAAAGTCTCCGGAACTGGGTGCATGAGGCTTGGTGAGCAGCATGACGTCAAGGTGCTTTGAGAAGAGGCCTGTATGAGTGTGTGTGTGTGTGTGTGTGTGTGTGTGTGTGTGTGTGTGTGTGTGGGTTTAGGGAGAAGCCCTGAGGAGTAGGGTTGGGAGTGTACAGTCAGATGCTCAAAAGAGACAGGCCAGCTGTCTTCACCATCAGTGAATGTGGATCAACCCAAGTCCATAATCCCACAGATCCTCCATAGCACCCTACACGGAAATGTTCCCAGATCATTACACACTGTTTATAGATGTAATTTTAATGCTTGGTTAATATTTCATGTATGACTTGGTGATTTTTTTTTTTTTTTAATGAGACGGAGTTTCGCTCTTGTTACCCAGGCTGGAGTGCAATGGCACGATCTCGGCTCACCGCAACCTCCGCCTCCTGGGTTCAGGCAATTCTGCCTCGGCCTCCTGAGTAGCTGGGATTACAGGCACGCGCCACCATGCCCAGCTAATTTTTTTTTGTATTTTTGGTAGAGACGGGGTTTCACCATGTTGACCAGGATGGTCTCGATCTCTTGACCTCGTGATCCACCCGCCTCGGCCTCCCAAAGTGCTGGGATTACAGGCTTGAGCCACCGCGCCCGGCCGACTTGGTGATTTTTTTTAACCCTTTGTGTCCTATTCAGTATTTACTTCCAGTTTAGTGATTTTATTAAAATAATACTACAAAGAGCTCACTTGAGAAAACATTTGGTTTTTTGCATTTTCATAGGTTCATTAGAGGTAGAATTACTAGGACAAAAATTAGAAAGTTTTTTTTAACTTCTTGAACATAATTTTTAAATATGTAAAATATTTACATGATTCATACATTAAAATATGTAAACATAAATTTAAAGAATGCTCACTCATATCCCTATGACCTCTACCCATCTCTACCCACCCCATAGGCAATCATTCATTCAATTTCTGGTTTATTCATCTTTTGCTTTGTTTTAAAATAATGATTCATATATATATGTGTGTGTATAAACATATTTCTTATTCTTTTTTATATAAAGGTAGCATATATATATGCCTACACACCACACACACACACACACACACACACACACACACACTATTCTGTATCATGCAGTCTTTACTTATTTGCTCATAAAGATCTTCCTCATTTTTTATGGCTGCACAATATACCATTATGTAGCTATATCATAATTTATTCAACTTTTATTTCCCTATTGATGCTCATTTGGATTGAGTCAGTCTTTTGCTTTTGTAAATAATGATACAATAAATAATCTTGTTCTTAAATCTTGTTTTATATTGATGTGGCAAACTATCAGAGTAGACTCCCAGACTCTTAGAAACAAAATTAGTAGGTAAAACAGTAAATGTAGAGATAATTTTATTTGGTATTTCCAATTCTCATCTGCAGGGTTTATATCATTGCTTCCTATGAGAGTTTCTGTTTTCCTCCAGCTTTTTCAACAGAATATGTGGCCCAACTATAGAAACATTTTTAATCCACACAACCAAATTTATTTTTCCAAATCTGCCCATTATGGCTTGGTGGGCAAAAACTACCACTGCCTCTCAAACAATGACATTCTGCTATCTTCTGAAGAGAGTGACCAGAAGGATAAATACTCTGGTCAAATTGGGAACATAGAGCCCCCTGGCATTTTGGGTAAGACAATATTTCATCATGGGAGACTATTCCTTTTTGCAGAAAGTCTAGTATCCATGACTCCTGCCCAGTAAGTGCTGACCCTTCAGATCAACCTAAACTCTTCCACATTTCCTAACATCCCCAGGACTCTGGCCGGGAGGCGCTAAGAGGAGCAGAGTTTCCAAGATTAGGGAAAGAAGACCCAGAGAACACGTGGTAGCTGTCTGCGAATATTAAAGATGCTCAGGTGCCAAATGCCCGAGAGCTCAAGCAGGTGCAGGGATAAACGGGCCTTTGCTCAACACAGCGATCATTTCCCAGCCACGATTTGCCCGGATTGGAGCAAGCTGAGCTTCCAGATGGCAAGGAACTTCCCACTTGGGAAGCTTGCAGAGGAATGGGTGGGTCTCTTTCAGGACTCCTGGAAAAGCCGTCACCACATGAAATGACACGCTCAACTGGCTGATTCCATTTGCAAGACTTTTTTTTTGTTTTTCATTTTAAAGCATTTTCTTTTTTTTTTCTTCAGACCCCTCTGAAACTCTCAGTGTTGAAAGGCTGTCTACTTACTCTCCCCTCCTGCCTAATGTCTGCATTTCTCTTCAGTAGGAGACACTTGGATATCTGACCCCCACACTGGGGCCTCCCTAATGAAAATGAGCTCACTGCTTCCCAATACTTTTCCTTTACTAAAAAGAAGAAGAAGAAAGAAAGAAAGACAAAGAGAGAGAGAGAAAGAGAGAATGAAAGAAATAAAGAGAGAGGGAGAGAGGGAGAAAAGAAAGAGAGAGAAAGAGAGAATGAAGAGAAAGAAAGAAAGAAGATGGAAAGAAAGGGAGGAAGGGAGAGAAGGTGGAAAGAAAGAAAAAGAGGCCGGGCGCAGTGGGTCACGCCTGTAATCCCAGCACTTTGGGAGGCCGAGGCGGGTGGATCACGAGGTCAAGAGATCGAGACCATCCTGGTCAACATGGTGAAACCGCGTCTCTACTAAAAATACTAAAAATTAGCTGGGCATGGTGGCGCGTGCCTGTAATCCCAGCTACTCAGGAGGCTGAGGCAGGAGAATTGCCTGAACCCAGGAGGCGGAGGTTGCGGTGAGCCGAGATCACGCCATTGCACCTCCAGCCTGGGCAACAAGAGCGAAACTCCGTCTCAAAAAAAAAAAAAAAAAAAAAAAAAAAAAAAAAAAAAAAAAAAAAAAAGAAAAAGAGAGAAAGAAAGAGAAAAAAGAAAAAGCAAGCAAGAAAAATTGTCATTTGACTAAATGTTGACTTTTCTAAGAATTTAGATTTTTACACATACAAGAAAAAATTGTATCGTTACATTTCTAGTTACTAAAGCAACAAATGAAACAATATATTTTGACTGTCCTCTATGCAAAAATTATGTGGCATAAGCTCTCTAGGAATGTAGCTAACTCGCACTGAGCTTTCTAGCACAAGAGAAGCTGGTCCGCCAGGCCCACAGTTCTGCATGCCACTGAATTCAGACCTGGTAAAGTGCACAGCAAATAGCATGATTGCACTAAGACTTGAAATACAAGCGTCAGTTTGCGTGCCAGCTCAAATGAATCAATCCTGTGTTTAAATGAAATCAGGTGTTTTTCTCTTGCCGTTGAATGCTTCTGTCCTTTACTGATCAAAGTAAAACACGGAGCGATTAAAAAGAAGCCAAAATATTGCAAGCACTTAGTCCTTGGCATGTAAGGGGGGCTTTTTAATTTTATTTTATTACTTTTTATTTCAAACACAACATAAACCAAAAATTAATTACAGCAATTACATAAATTATTTGAAAATACGTAACTCCAATAATTTCAGTGGCTGTATATTTAAGCAATCCATATTGTCCACATATTCTTTGTCAGGATGAATGGGAGGGGGACAACAAACCCACAGAGATGGCAGGAGCATCTGCCTCGGTGTTAGCCAGGCACAGTTAACCCCTGGCTCTCGGGGGTTCTTCACCTGGACTCAGACGACACATTGGGCAGAGCTGAAATGCAACTCTAAAAAGCTCGATCCCTGGTATATGAAAGAAGCTAAGTGCTGAAACAGAGAAGGGCCAATCTCCTGAAACACCTGGCCACAGAAAAGTCAGGTTTCAACAAAAATGAAAAGATAGATTAGACACTCAGGAGCAGTGGGGTGACCCAGGCAAGACAATTCACCCAAGTCCTGCACCAGCTCACAGCTGCAAGATCCAGGGATATCCCTTCACTTTGGGCTCATAATGCGTTTCTTCTGCTAATGACGAAAACTTCTTCTAAATCTGACTCCAAGATTTTGTGATTTCCTTGACCACACATATGATACGAAGACAACACTGTTAAATATAAAAAGGCAAATTAAAAACAAACAAACAAACAGACATTGCTGACAGTAGAAGAACTCAGGCTCTCGGTCGATGAGGAATCCCTTGCCCGATTTTTGCTATTCGCCCATTAACATAGATATTTTTTTCACTGTGTCTATTCCTTTAACACTTGAGCTGGAGCAAGATAAGCCTCTAAGAAAACTGCCACTCAGCCTTGTGAGATGTCTCAGGAAGGAGCTCGGAGGCTTCGTGACGACAGTGCCCAGTGCAGAGTGTGGAGGTGTCAGGTCCTTCGGGGGCTCCCGTGCAGTCATCAACTCCCGTTAATGATTTCTGCTCCTTTACTCTCTTTCCCATAGGAGATGACTCCATCTTGTTTTATCTGCTGACTCTTTTCCCATAGTGTTAAGATTATTTTTATCTTATTTTTTTTTTTTGCTTTTTTTATTTGTATAAATTTAAGGAGTACAAGTGCAGTTTTGTTATATGAATATAATGCATAGTGCTAAAGTGTGGGTTTTTGTGTGTGACCATCACCAGAAAAATGCACATTGTTTGTACCTATTAAGTCATTTCTCATCTCTCACCACCCTCCTCCCCTCCCACCCTTCCAAGTCTCCACTGTCTGTTATTCCACACTGTGTGCCCAGGTGTACACATTATTTAACTTCCACCTGTAAGTGGGAACGCGTGGTGTTTGACTGCTTCTGAGCTGTTTCAGTTAAGATAATAGCCTCCCAGTCTGTTAGTGTCCTTCACTTTTTTTTGTCACACTATTTCATTAAAAGTAGCATGAAAAATCATAACAGATCAGAAATATATAACTTAGCAAAATAACAAAACATGAAAATCATTTTTATACATAAGTTTGAGATTTTTGACAGAAACGTCATTAGGTACGTGTCTATTAAATTTCGAATCCGACATTGTTGGTCTGCATATCTACTTCAAAATGTAAACCTCATTCCATAGCCATTAACCAAATATTTATCAGTAGTTATTCTATAGCAAATATTGTTAGGTACTGTGAATGCAGAGGGCACAAGGCAATCATAACCAGTATCCAACTATTTAGACCCCCAGATGCTTTCCTTATTTAGTACAGGAAGGAACATGTCAAATGAGCAGAAGACAGCTTTATGTGAGAAATCTCTTTTCTTAAGACCCACCTAGAATGCTGAAAGAAGAGCATTTTATTTTTACGAACGATGAGGTTTCTTCTCTGGCTCCAGAATGCAAATAAGGTTAAAAGCCCCACAGGATGGATTTTGCAGGAAAGGAACCCTAAGGAACTAAGGACTGACTTCATCTCTTGCAACCTAAGGGTGACGCCTCAAGACTCCAGACCTATTTACAGGTGGTCCAGGCCACAAAAGTGTTGAAGGAACATCTCCAAGATACACGATGCTCTTCTCAGATGCCTCCATTCTCTTTATCGCAGATCCAGCCTCAGCGCAGCAGGGACCACCTGGGTGCAGAGGAAAGAGGAGCCTGGCCGAGAAGGAGCCCATGCCAGGGGGGGACTCGTGAACAGGAGGAGACGCGGAGTTCCTGGAGGAAGCAGTGTTGAAGGGCAGAGAGGATACTGTACAGAATGGGAAGTGGTGTTGTCGGATAGAAAAGGAATGGGTAGGAGAGCAATGCTTCAAGGCTTCGGTACCTTAGGATCATGGGAATGCCAGCATGTGTCCACAAGAGCTTCCTAAGTACTCAGAATAACAGAAGACAGACTGCCCAATGCTTGCTGCCATTTTTATTGAAACAGCAATACTGCAGATTAATTTCATTAAGTAGTTCGTTCTGCATGCAGGATCTCAAAAAGGCATTCAGAGATGATTCATCCAATCTCTTTATTTTGTAGAAGCCACACAGATACTTTGATGCCTGTATGAAATAGAAAATCCAGGAACAGGTCTTAGTATTTCTTGTCTCTACAGGTCTCAAGGAGAAGACTGGGTTTAAATGCTAAGTCTAGCTAAATATACAGGGGTTACATCTATGCAAAGGGTCTTAATGGGAGGCTGGTTTAGTCTGATTACCTTTAGAAATAGACAATGTTTGTACATTCTATTTTTAGTTCCTTACACAAAAGTGAAAGGTTATCAGGAGGAAAAGTACCTAGAGTCAACATTTATGTTGAAAAAGATTCCTAGATCTAAGTGGATTCAGAGTATCAGTTGTCTGCATTTACTTCTGTAACCACTCTGCCTTAAATTTTAAACTTTTAGCTCCATTTAGAAACATGTAAGTTATATATCAGACCCCTGTAGACAAAGAGAATATATTAGTTTGAATAGATTGCTTCAAAGAGACATATATATGGACCTAAACACAGTTGAACTCAAGAAGTGAAAAACAGAATTATTTCACTGATGTTAATCTTCTGAAAAATTTTGTTTAAAAAATGTCTATTGCCAGAGAAAATAGAAAGATTAAAATAAAAAAGAAAAGCACTGATACTTGTAACATCTTTTTATGTATCCATTCATTCAGTTGTCACATACCCAGTTAAGAACACTTTACAACCTAAGACATGCAGCGCTTTCTGTGATTGCCAATACCATCTTCAGCGAGGGTTCTTTATAAGCAGAGCTGCTTGTCTCATGAGTCATCTGTTTCAGAGATGACAAAGAGCATCCCAAAGTTAGCCTGCCTCCTCCAGTTCTAACTCTGGTTCCTAACTATGCAATTTTATATTTAAGGTGATGTTTTCATGACCAAATATGAGTAATACGGTTAAAAAAATTTGAACATAGGTTCCACCAGTTACCAAGAAGGAACTTGGAGATCGATGCCTAGATGTTCATTGACAAACCTACATATCAACTATCTTCTATGTCTGCAAATCATTTTTGTATCCCTTCAGCTTTGTAAGAAGTCTAGCTCTAACAAGTTATTTAGAAATATGAGAAATTTCTTGAATCTCTTTGTACAGTGACTTAGGAGTAGCCCATGTTTCCTTCTCGACTGATATACAGCCGCATTTCAGTTCCAAGCCATCCTTTGACAACGCTCACCAGTCCCTTTGGCATCATCCTCCTTTGTGTGTTGAGGCCACTGTAAAACCTCAGTCAATAAGTGCCTAATACAAAAATTGACAGTGGTTTATGGAGTACTGAGTCATAAAGGACTCGGGCTAACAGTATCAAGCCTTGCCATCATTTGCTTTTCCAATCACTTGGTAAATAATAGTATTTGTCTAAAAATAAAGTCTAAAAGTTAAGTGCAAAAGCAACAGCTTCTCAGGAAGGTGGCTGATTAAGTCTTAAAACAAACACCATAAAATAGATTTATATCTCCTTAAAAGATCCTAGTCTACATAGGAGAATAAAAAAACAGAAGGAAGTATACTGAACAGTTATATGAAGTTTGTGCTTGTTTGAAAGTCATGTGTTCATTGACACCTTCTTGAGGTCTACATAAAATTTTCAGAGAAAGCTAAAAAAATGTATTGGTTTTCCTGATGGTTGCATAATAAATTAGATAAACAGGTCCTGTAATCCTGTCTTTAAATTTGATTTATAAAGGGAATTTATGCATAAACATCTTTAAATGTAAACAAACACAAGTCAGAGGAGAAAGCATGGATTCTCAAGTTTCCTTTTCATGCTACGTAAACTTCAGGAGGCTAAGTATGCTATTTTTCTCCCATATTCCCACCTTTCTCCCCAGTTAACAAAATAACACATTACTTCTTCAGCCAGGCACACTGGCTTACGTCTGTAATCTCAACACTTTGGGAGGCCAATGCTGGTGGATCACTTGAGGCCAGGAGTTCGAGCCCAGCCTGGCTGTCTCTACTAAAAATACAAGAAGTAGCTAGGAGTGGTGGTTGGCACTCCTAATCCCAGCTACTCAGAAGGCTGAGGCAGGAGAATTGCTTGAACCCAGGACACGGAGGTTGCAGTGAGCTGAGACCACATCACTGCACTCCAGCCTGGGCAATAGAGTGAGACGCCATCTCAAAATAATAATAATAACTTCTTCAAGGCTATTATATTTTTGAAAGGAATATAGCTGAATTGCCAGGTACTTGGAGGCTGGTGAGGTCAGAAGCTCTGTGGCTATTCAGAGGCTTTATATCATTGGTGCTGATGTTTATTCTTTGACAAACAAGATGATGGTAGATTTTTTTTTTTTTGTAAACAGTAAAACCATTGTCTTTATTTCAAATTCAGGAAGAAGAGAATTAAAACAACAACAGCAAAAATAGAACTACATGAAGTATATCATCCCAGAAGGGACTAATGGGCATGAGCAAAGGAAGGATGAAAGTCCCTTTGTTACGGATGTATGCAAAATGACTCATGATTAAGTATGAGGTAAAGCAAGGGTAAAATTCGGGAAGGTATTTTTCTGCCAAGGTGTTGCTATGCTTGTGAATTAGAATTGTTGATCTTGTTTTAAAACATATATGAATGTCTGTGTGTGCTCTAAAAAATTGTGAATTTGCCTGCCGACCTGATGTTCTGACATAGACTAAAGGTGTTCTCACGTGGACCCTGTTTTCTGCGTATTTGCATAATAACTGAAATGGACATATTTTGATAGACATTTGGACTATTGTTTTAATGTAATTTGCAACTTGACCTTTTGCTTTATAAATGAAGACAATTCAGTGCTCACAAACATTTGAGAATAAAATACTTTAAAGGTGGATCTTAATTTATACTAAGTTTGTCTTTCTAGGCTAATAAAACATTATCTTGGGATCCGTTATGAAATTCTCCAGGAATTTCAGTTATGTAAAAATGTGAAGTGGTCAACAAGGTCTCCTATTAAGTAGAACAAGAGATTCACTCAAATAGTAGATGACACTTTCTTAGAAAGTTAGAGGAAATGTCACATCGAATGTAATTTTGCATGACTACATTTTTGGTAATTATTTCACCATCTCATTTGGATTCTCCCCACTATAAACATTGTTTTATAATAATTTCTGTGATTGTGTTTTGGAAGTCACTTTAATCTGGATAAACATCTAAAAGGAAAATTTATTTTAAATGGTAAATAGTGGTGATTACTATAGCATCAAGGAGGAAACCTAAGTTTAATTCCCAGATACTGAAAATACATACAGCAGAATAATCATATAAATTAAGCAATCATGAGCCATTAGATTATTTGGGGATTCACTGAGAATTTCAGTGCTCAGTTTATTTTTATTTTATTTTTTTAATATCAAACAACATAGGTGTTTTCATTTAGTACATCAAGATTAAAATGGAATTTTCAAATGAAAAGCAATCTCAGTCAACTTTTTCTTTTTTACTGCATTTTAGGTTTTAGGGTACATGTGAAGAACATGCAAGATTGTTGCATAGGTACACACATGGCAGTGTGGTTTGCTGCCTTCCTTCCCCTCACCTGTATCTGTCATTTCTCCCCATGCTATCTCTTCCCACCTCCCCACCTCCCCGTCCCTCCCCCATTTTCCCCCAACGGACCCCAGCGTGTAATGCTCCCCTCCCTGTGTCCATGTGTTCTCACTGTTCAACACCTGCCTATGAGTGAGAACATGTGGTGTTTGATTTTCTGCTCTTGTGTCAGTTTGCTGAGAATGATGGTTTCCAGGTTCATCCATGTCCCTACAAAGGATGCAAACTCATCATTTTTGATGGCTGCGTAATATTCCATGGTGTATATGTACCACATTTTCCCTATCCAGTCTATCATTGATGGGCATTTGGGTTGGTTCCAGGTCTTTGCTATTGTAAACAGTGCTGCAATGAACATTCGTGTGCATGTGTCCTTACAGTAGAATGATTTCTAATCCTTTGGATATATACCCAGTAATGGGATTGCTGGGTCAAATGGGATTTCTGTTTTTAGGTCATTGAGGAATCGCCACACTGTCTTCCACAATGGTTGAATTAATTTACACTCCCACCAACAGTGTAAAAGTGTTCCTATTTCTCCACATCCTCTCCAGCATCTGTTATCTCCAGTCAACTTAACTATAAAATCAGTTTACTAAACTCTAAAATTGGAATTTGGCTAGATAATCTCTAAAGTCTGCTAATCAATGACAGACTTGGGGTTATAATAAGGTGAGAGTAAGAACTGTGGTCAACATAGGGCAGGGGCTTAGATGACTGTGCAGAGCTAAGGGGTGGACTTTTCCTCAAGGAAGTGGGTGGCAGCCCATGCACCCAACACAAAAGACACAGTCACATGCAGGGGTCTCCAGGCTCACTCTGAACATCAAGAGACAGAGTGTGGATGTGCTGCATCACTGGTGGCTCTTTCCGTGGGTGGAGGGCAGAGTCACGGGACTGAGACATCTGCACTGACCGACGGTGAGGGAAGCAGGGCAAATCCAGGAAGGAGGCCAGGGTTCTGGTGACAAGGCTGGTGTCCAGACCAGACTCACGTCCTAGTAGAGTGTGGAAGTCAGGTGGGTGGAAGTGAAGGATGGAGAGGAAGGTCAGAGTAGAAGATTCTGATTTGGGTGGAGAGTGTGGAGAACAAGAAGCATAGGGCCTTGACCAGCATCCATCCAGGTGCACTTCCCCAGCTAACTACTGCTTGTAATGTATTGTTCATTGCCGTACTAATAGGGAGGGCAAAGTAGAACCACATTGAGTTATTCCTCTGCTATCTCCAGGCACGGATAAAAGCATGATCCAATTTCTGTCTACTTGTTTCTTCATTTGTTGAATCTTTCAGGGCCTGTAAAGACTCAGGCTGCCCTCTAAGTACTTCCAAGAAGCAAGACTTTGTCCTACAACATTCCCTGCCATGTTCCTTCCCACCTGCAGGGGCCAAGCTGTTCCTTCTTCCATGTTGAGCTTCTCCTTTTTTTTTTTTTTTGAGACGGAGTTTCGCTCTTGTTACCCAGGCCGGAGTGCAATGGCAGGATCTCGGCTCACCGCAACTTCCGCCTCCCGGGTTCAAGCAATTATCCTGCCTCAGCCTCCTGAGTAGCTGGGATTACAGGCACGCACCACCATGCCCAGCCAATTTTTGTATTTTTAGAAAAGAAGGGGTTTCACCATGTTGACCAGGATGGCCTCGATTTCTTGACCTTGTGATCCACCTGTCTCAGCCTCCCAAAGTGCTGGGATTAAGCGTGAGCCACCGTGCCCGGCCGAGTTTCTCCTTTAAAGTGTGGAGAGGGGCTGTCTCGGAGGGGCATGCTACCTGCAATCTCTGCATGTCTCTCAGGCCCTCATGTCTCACCTTGCGCAGGACTCAGCAACCTGCTGACAGTGGGACTTTGGGGAAGTCAGTGCCCTGACCTGGGAAGGTGGGTGATCAAGCCTGTTTTCTGCTTTTCTGTGTGGATTCTGCACGGGGTCTCACTGAGAATCCCTGACACACACTAATTCTGTTCCCTGCACATGCTCATTAACTCACTGCACTTGTAAATTCCCTTCCTTTTCACTTTGCCATCAGTCAGTTCACCTGAGTTTATTATTCATTATTGGGTTGAGGAGAAGGGAAGAGAAATAGGATATTATCTCAGAATGCAGGCTTTTGGGCTATGAAGATGTGGATTCAAACCTTAAGCCTACCATTTGAAGTCATGTGGGCCTGAGCATTCAGTGAAACCTTTGGAGCCTCAGTGTTCTCATCTGTAGAATGGAGGCAGGACTGATGTGAGGTTTAGAGATGAGGTACTGACATCACAGCCTGAAAGACACTGCATTCATGCTGGCTTTCGGGATGAGCTTGCTCTGGTAGCACTGTGTTTATCTCCACAAATCACGGAGACTAAAGGGTCAGTAATTCATAAGATGAACACTACCTCAGACTGTCACCTGCCATTGTCACTTCCAGTGTGTAAATTCGGTAGTCACCTCCTTTCATCCTGTAACAGTTATTAGAAGTAGTCACAAAGATGGTGCCATTGTCCCTTAGGATAAAGTGCTCTCCAATGATTGTCACTCAGTGAGTGGGTGAATAAAATATAGTGAATCCATACAATGGAATACTATTCAGCAATGAAAAGGAATAAAGTACTAATACAAGCTGCAGTATGAATGGACCTCAAACACATTAAGTTACATGAAAGAAGCCAGACACAGAGGACCATGTATTGCATGAGTCCAACAAAGGAAACTTGATAAAGTGACTTAAGTTAACTTGTGGTGCCTGGGGCTGGGATGAAAATCCCACTGACTGCTCATGGGTATCAGTTTTCTTCTGGGGATGATGGAAATATTCTAAAATTAAATTGCGGTGATGATGTAATGATTCAGTAAATTTACTAAATGTCATGGAGTTGGATCCTGAAAATGGGTGAATTTTATAGAACACAAATTGTGCGTCAGTAAAGAGATTTTTTTATAAAAGAAAACGATCAAGGTTGCCATACGATGGCACAGCTGGGGAGTGGAACCACCAGGACCTGGGCTCGCCTTTGGCTCTGAGTCACATTCCTCTCCGTAGACATCGTCACCTGGCATCCCGCATGACCATGCGTAGCGTCGCCCCCTCCCGCATCATGGAGGGTGGGCCAGCTCTTCCGCAGCCCTTGTCCCCTCCCACTCTTGTCCCTGGTCCACTCTGCTCCAGAGACCCTGCCTTTGGGCGGTTCCAGGTTCCTGTGGCCTGGCAAGCCCTCAGCCCTGGGATCCTCTGAGTTTGCACTTCTGTCACTTCTGTGACAATATTGCCCTGTCTGCCAGGTCTACCCAACCGCCCAGTCTGACGTAGCCTCTAAATGCTCCATCGCCATTCACCCTCTGTCCCTTCTGGCTTAATCAACTTCTGAGCCCAGCTCATCACATACGTATTTGCTTTTTCTCCTCTCCTCTGGAATGTGGTCATCTCGAGAGCCAGAGACATCCTGTTTGGGGTTCTGGCAGCACCTGAGGCAGAGCAGGTTTCATGAAGGGGAGGGGCGGGCAGAGGGAGGTCAGGAAAGATAGCCTGAGTGGGCACTGAGAGTCATGGGAGGAGAGCCTGAGGAGATACTGTTGCCACCTCACCAGCTTGGCACCCACGGTGCTTCTGTTTGCACCCAGCTCCCAGGGAGGCCGAGCACGTCCCGTGGCCCCCAACTCCCCAGGCTGTGCGCACCAGGGACTAAAAGCTCTTTGGAGCCTAAGAGAAGAACAGGAGCCAAGGCAAAAATTTAAAAAAAAGAGAGAGAGTGAGATAAAAGAGGGTCCAGGTCATTTTGTATTATTTGAATGACTTGTCTCCTTTCTGTATTTAGACACCACTGAAGTCCTTCAATACTTTTCTGAAATCATAAATGACTTGTTATCCCTGGAGGCATCCAGGAAGAACTCCCTTTGTATAATCTGTATGTTAAAAGACTTTGAAAGTGAATTTCTGTCAGTCAAAAAGAAACCTTTCTCTCCCTCCCCCCGCCCCTTCTCTCTCCCTCAGACAGGTTGGTTTGAACACAATCTTCTTCCCTGACACCTTTCACCGTTTATTTCCTTCTGTGTATTAAAGCTCACGTGTGGATAGGAAAAGGGCACATGGGAAAAGTGGGAGGCCATGGAGCACGGAGCAGCTCAGAAACGAGCTCCTGGCTGCAGCCCCTGAGATGCCCACACCACCCTCTGCTGGTTCCTGTTTCACATGGGGGTGTTTGGGGAGGCACATCCCTGGTGCCGTTCCACACAGCACCTGCCAGGATCAGGCTCGTGAGCCACACCTCTTGATGGCTGCCAGAACAGGAGTGTGGAGGACGGCGACCTCACTCATGACATCTGCGAAGTAGATGAGAAGTTGATCCTCATCCCAAGCCCTGGGCTTTCTGCATGCCCTCAGCGAGGGGCCCTGCTTTCATTCCCATAGCTCAGCCTTCATTGCAGGTGCCCAGAGCACCTCTGCAGCATCCAAGGCTTACTCTACCCGCACCGGGTCTGCTTCTGTGGGAGAGAACCCCGCTGCTCTGCGGCCCACACCCACAGGGAAAGGCAGGCCCCACTCCCAAGGGAGGGACAGGGCGCTATGCCTGTCAGCTGCTGGCGGAGCTCATCCATCCCTCCTGTGACACAGGTGCAGTGCCCTGGGCCCCTCCAACTCCTTCCCAAAGGCCTCTCAAGGCCCCTGATCCCTATTTATTTCCTGAAGCACCTCCTCTTTGGGGAATCTCCCAAATATTACAGGACCTGCTTAAGTCAGGAAGATCTTGAATCCAATGGTCAGAAACTCCTCTTCTCCCCCTAAAATACGAGATTACCGGATGTCTTCTTCCTGCCTGCTCTCTGCCTGTGAGCAGGGCTGGCTTGAGGGCTCGCTGTGGAGAAGACCGTGTTTGCCGACCGTGTTAGCCAAGGAGGTGCCACCTGGCCTTGTCTGCCTCCATGTCAGCTGCAGCTGACAGCAGGACCTGTTTTCTCTCACTCACTGGAGGACACATTTGGCCACCTCTATTCCTCCTCATCTCGGTCCAGTAGGGAGAAAGGCGATTCCCTTGAAGGGATTTATGTTTGAGTGTAAGACTTTTAAAGATGGAGGTGAGTTCAAGGTGCTAGCTTCTGACGGCATGGCAAGTAAGCGTGTGCCACCCACCCTGTCCGATCACTCTTGGTCATCAGTCAGCATGACAGTAGAATTGCCAGCACCAGCCCTGTTCCTTATCATGCCCCCGAGGCTCGCTCCGGGGTAGTTTCAATGGATATAAGATGCCTTTTCCAGTGTCATCAGTTGATTCATTAACCCTGTATTGATGGGACAATTTCTCTGTGTGCAGCACTAATGATACACAAATAAGATGTGGTCCTTCCTCTTTTTTTTTTTTTTTTTTTTTTTTTTAAACAGTGTCTCGCTCTGTTGCTCAGACTGAAGTGCAGTGGCACCACATCGGCTCACTGCAACCTCCACCTCCCAGACTCAAGCCATTCTCCTGCCTCAGCATCCCGAGTAGCTGGGACTACAGATGCATGCCACCACGCCTGGCTAACTTTCTGTATTTTTAGTAGAGATGTGATTTCGCCATGTTAGTCACGATGGTCTCAATCTCCTGGCCTTGTGATCCACCCACCTCAGCCTCCGAAAGTGCTGGGATTACCTGCGTGAGCCGCCACACTTGGCCCTGGTTCTTCCTCTTAAGAGCCTTATATCAAAGACAAGTGGATATTGGGAATTCCAGGGATTAGGATGTGGCATCTTTCAGAGCCATTTACTCTGCCTACCATTATGGGCAACCTATTTTCCTGAAAGCTCCCCATAGTCTCAGCATGTTACCAGAGTGTGCATGCAATACATGTAACACACCTAGGTTATGCGGGAGTTTTCAGAACCATAGGCTGCCCATAGTGCTGGACAGAATAATGGTTCAGAAAGATGTCATATCCTAATCTCTGGAAGCTGTGGACAGGTCACCTTTCATGGCAATGGAACTTTGCAGGAGTGACTAAGTTAAGAATATTGAGATGAAGAGATAATCCTTAAGGATCCAAGTGGGCTCAGGGTCATCACAAGTGACCTTCTTAGCGGGGGCAAGAGGGTGAGAGTGAGAGTAGGTGTGACATGGAGGCAGAGGCTGGTGTGATGCAAGCAGGAGTCTGGAAATGGGACAGGCTTCAGACACTGGAACCACAGGGAACAGATGCTCCCCTGGAACCTTCGGAAGGAACACAGTTCTGCGAACACTTGATTTTAGCTGGTAAGACCCACAGCAGACATCTGACTCCTAGACCCATACATTGGGTCTATAAACCACTAGATGTGTGATAATTTGTTATAGCAGCAACAGGAAGCTGAAACACTCTGCAGAGAGGAAGATACAATAATAACTAACCTATGTTCAGTCATTGCTGTGTGCAAGATATCACTATTAAGTCCTTTCAGTCTGCTGGTTTATTTAATCCTTGCAACAATTCTGTAAGATGACCAGTGTCATTATTCTCATTTTCTACTTGAGTGAACTAAATTTCTTAGAGGCTAAGGAACTTGCTAAAGTCACTCAGTTAGAAGGTGTTGCTGTCAGGATTCAACTCTGAGCGATCTGACTCTGTGGTCTTAACCGGTCTTAAATCGCCTGTGCAGCTCGTAGTTCAGAAATGCCACCAAGACCACGTGTATACTCAAGGCAGACATTGTGATCACCTAGGGCAAGGATTCCCCCCAAACGCTTATTCCATCTTCACCACTATTTAGGATCTTTCAAGTACTGCTTATTATCCTTGTAACTGAGAGAAAATGGGGCTGTTTTCCAAAGTCTCTAATTTTCCACTTCTCTGCTTCACTGTGACACTGAAATATGATACTATAGATGCCCACAAGAGGCTGCCACCAGAGCCGCCCTTTTGGGAATCCCCCACCCGGGGCTGCATCACCCCCTCCATACCCCTCCCTTCTGACGAGGAAACTCCCACACAGTGGCTCGAGGCTGTTCATCATGTTCTGACACTGGATTGCGGAATCATTGAGTGGGTGGAGACCAGTCATCTTCTTAAAAATAAAATAGAATAACAAAGAATATTAAGGAACATGGAAGAATATATAGAAAATATCAAAGTGCAAAAAAGCATAAGCAAACTTCAATTTCGTTTGACTGTACACATAAATGTTCTCTTATTCCCAACATAAAATAGATTTCTCACTGTGGGTTATGTTAGAAAACCAGCAGAGAGAAATCCAGAGTAAGCTCTCTTAGACCAGAGGCACGAGAGAAAAACCAGTTTTTAAAGAGAAGGAGACTGCTCTTAATAATAAGCCCACACCTGTGCTCAGGGAAACATCTAGAAAAGGCAGCCGTAAAGTCATGTGTCTTCAGACTAGAAGGGCCTAGAACCACAGAAAGGGAAAATAAAGAATGACTTGCCAATCTGTATAGAACCAGAGCTTGAATAAACAAACTTTGTAGAAGCGAAATATTTATAAGTAAATTGCAGGTAGTGTCTGAAACATAATTTGCTTTTAACCCATGTGGTCTGTGGGATATTAAATTGTTGGTAAGTGGATGATAAGATCATATGTGGTGCTAATTTAAAGAGGTCTACTTCTGTATGAAGAGCAGGAGCAAATACACTGTATGATACATCTTTCCTGGTCTCTGTTGTCATGGAATACATATAATTGCTGGTCTAAACAGAATGCACCTGTGGCAGCCACTTAGGTGTAGGCATGCAATCTAGAAAGAAATTATTCACTTCTGAGCGATTGGTGCACCATTTCCATCCAAGAGAGACACAGTACAATAGACAAGCAATGCTGGCCAGGTGGAAGGAAGCAGCTTTGTGGTCAGCTGGTAAAACTTTCTTTCTTTAGATTTCTTCTTCAGTACTCACCACTGAGTGCTATTGTTTCCTTTGGACCCCATCTGACTGTGTGGCACAGTTTCTTTATATCAGCTCACTCCTCTGGGGCTAAGTAAACCATGTGTCTGTAGAAAAAAAAAATGAGAAGGGAAGCAAAAAGCTCATCTTCTTGTAGCTGTCATGGATGTAAAAATCCTGGCAGCAAAGTGGGACTTGTGGTAATAATTGTGACACAATAGATTTTGACAAGACAGACTGTTGATATGTTCATTTGCATACTGATGTGTAGCACTCTTTCTTCACATTATACACCCTGGGCCCAACTTGAAGGCCCAACCATTCCTCCAGAATGAGGTATTGCTCAATCACTTAAGCCCAAAAACACTACACAAGGAAAGTGTCATTGTTTATTTTTGAAAGCAAAACTTAAAAAGAGACAAATATAAAGATAAATATAAAGCAGCATTATGTATGGCTAATCTTTCAAGCTCATATACAAATGACATTGACTGAGGGAGATTGAAATCCCATAAAAAAACACGTAGCTGACCCTTTGAAAACTATACATGTAACCATTGAGAATTGATTTACTCTTAAAATTCCAGCAACAACCAGGCCTTTGTGAGTGGATGTCTAGACACCCAGTGAAAAGAACAGGGAAGACATTCATCCTTCTTAGCCTACAATTACGATCTTTCTATAAGAGGAAAGGTTGATTTTTTTGTGTTGTTTTGCCATATTAGCATTTTTTCCCCAATGAAATATGTTATGACTACTATAGAATGAGCTAAAGTATCTTAGGAGTGGTGGTAACCGGCACAGCTAAATTCCACAGCTACAACTGCACACTCGAGATCCACCTGTTGGTTTCTGAATTTTATGCTAAACGAATTAGGAAGAACTTAAGTGGAAGCTCACTGGGAGAAAATGGATGAGGACAATCAACTTCATGACCGCTGACCCAGCAAGATCGCAATGATGCATATGTGTGATATACCATACGAAAATAAGTAAATAATAACAGCTAAATTCGGTCCTGTTCTCTACACTTTCACATTCACTGGATCGGCATCAGGTCAATGTGAGTCTCTGTGTCCATCTTGGTCTATAAGATTTCCGAATGGGAAAGCTCAGTTTTTACAGACAGCAGCTGCACCGATGACGTCAGACGTCTCCTCAGTACTTCACCTTCCCAGCGTCTCCAGAAGAGTAGCCAGCTGAAGCCTGGCCTGACATTGCCCGTGCTCCCGCTGCTTCAGCCACTCAGTGGCTTCCTGGGGTCTAGGCTCTTGAGTCTATGCTGAGCTCTAGAAGACATCCTGGAAAACAATTTTTTTTTTTTTTTTTTTTTTTTGGTCACAACATGCAGTCATCACCTGTTTATTAAGAACAGTGTTTTCTTTATCTCTGAAGCACTTTCTAGAACATCTGGTTGGTTATACTTTACATAAATTAACAGACTGTCATCTCCTCTTGACAGTTACCTATTTACTTTCACTTCATTAAATGCCATTTTTCAGAAATAACACAAGATATCTGAAACACAACATATAATTAAGCAAAACAATACAAATAAACATAAATAATCATAATGAGAATGGGAAGGAAAAAATTCACTGGAGCATAAAACTGAGAATTTGACTTTTGCCAGGCTTGTGAAGGTAAACCCAATGACTGCAATGATGTCCTAGGAAATTATAGTCACTAATTTGCATGTAATGTATATAGTGGTTTTTAAAATAATAGGTTAAAAACTCTTCCATCTTAAATGTATTCCTTAAGTCAAGTTGAATTCCTTCACACACTGCTCCTTCTCTGTCTCCCGCCCCCTTGGTGCCACCACAACCAGCACCAACAATCTGGCCCCATCCCTTTCTTTTCTTTTTTTTTTTTTTTTGAGACAGTCTAGCTCTGTCACTCAGGCTGGAGTGCAGTCACGCCATCTCGGCTCACTGTAACCTCCACCTTCCAGGTTCAAGCGATTCTCCTGCCTCAGCCTCCTGAGTAGCTGAGATTACAGGCCCACGCCACCACACCTGGCTAATTTTTGTATTTTTAGTAGAGGTGGGGTTTAACCATGTTGGTCAGGGTGGTCCTGAACTCCTGACCTCGAATGATCCGCCTGCCTTGGCCTCCAAAGTGCTGGGATTCCAGGCCTGAGCCACCATGCCCAGACTTTCCATCTTTTAGTCAAGGAAAATCCAGGTCCATGAATATATAATAGAAATAAAATATTGGAGATGACCTGCCGAGATAAAGATAGAGGGGAGGATTCAACATGACCCACACTTGAATGTGAGCCCAGGGGGTCTGTGAGGCTTTGGGAATGCAGGAACAGTAGCTGGGCATCCCATAGGCTTAGCGGTTTCCAATCACTTATTCCATTCAGAGCAAATCATTTTAACAGAGAGAAACATGTATTCACATTTCCTGTTCTCAGTTGGCACCTTGTATTTTTGATGAAGTATCACTACTCTATTTTCATCTTAACCAATTTTACCTATAGAGAAAGTTTATATATATATATATATATATATATATATATATATATATATATATAAATGTATGTATAAATTGCCTTATTTATATTGATGAGCAAACATTTTCAATAGTTGTATTTTTAGATTTCTGTCTGTCATTTTTATATTACTATCTATCTAGCTAGCTAGCTAGCTAGCTAGCTATCATCTATCTATTATCTCCATTGCCTTTCAATGTGATCCTGGGCAAATAGAGAGGAAAATATAATAATTGGATTGTATCTTCTATAATTAGCAATAGCTATAAATTTCCTGTTACTATTCATACCAAAATCACATTTAAATTATTTAGCTCTTTCTGTATTGAATATACATTACTCTCAACAGAATCTAACATTTTTCCCGTCATATCCATAATTCCATCTCATTTTCTCCCTCCACATATTGTCATTCTTCTGCTAAGTCTGTCAGTCACAGCTTCCGTCTGCTTCTCCTATTTCATGGGCCAATATTTCCGAGACACACAGTGGGAGGAGAAAGAGAGTATCTTTCTGCCAGGTTTGGGAGGAAAGGGGCTCCACAGGCATGACAACTTTTGATTACAGAATGAGAGTAAAGAACTAGACAAAATACACCCAAACTTAAAATTATTTAACTCCATGGCAAGGTGCAAAATTTATACTCAATATTTTCTGGTCTATTTTCACTTTCTAGATGAACTTTTCCCTCCAGTAACAGCCCTAATAGACTTGCCAGACTTGATACATAAAGGTTGGTAAATGAGAAAAGGAAAAACAAAACCAAGTGAAATAGATGAGACCATTGCTCAGCAGTCTGAATATATGGAAGCCTGTAAAAGAGAATGACAACTTTACGGTCATCAAAATACCAGGAAGCCCTTGGCAAACTAAGTTGGTTAGAAACGGCATGTAAATTAAATAATGTGTGTGAAAGAGAAAGACTAGGTATATTCAACTGTGTAAAGGTTAAACATTTTTCTGTGGTGAGAAATGATAAACAGAAAGCGAAAGAGAATTGGAAGACTGGAAAATTATTTTTACACATATGACACAAGGTTACCATCTCCCTTATATAAAAATCTCCTAAAATTGACTAAAACATTACAAATAATCTAAGAAAATTGCTAGGATGAACAGGCAATTACAACGGTTAACAAACATACAGGCGGTTGTTAAACTTTACTGAGAGTCAGAGTAATGTGAGTTAAAGTAATAGTGAAATTGGGTTGACAAAAAATTGGAGGAAAATGATAACATCTATTCGCCACAGACGAGGCGAAGAAGGAGGTACTATCGAGGATTGCTGGGGTGAGAAGGGAGTGCTGCAGACTTTCCCCAAAATAAATCTTGAAACATTTCTTAAAATTAAAAATATAAGTACCAGTGAACTCAGTAAGTCCATTTTAGAAATCTATCTTATAGAAATGGAAAAAAAAAAACCCAAAAATAGAACCAATGTGTGAGGATATAATCTCAAGATAATTGACTACAACAATGTTTATGGTGGTAAAAAGATATGAATCAAAATGAGTATGACTAAATATATTGTGTTCCAGCTTATCGAAGGGGAACGGGTTCATATACTGGGTTAGAGTAGGATGAACTATGGAATATCGCACACCTAACACAGGATGAGTTTACTGCTATGCCAACTTATGTATTTTTAAGTGGGAACAGAAAGCTATCAAGTATTATGCATGCCATTTTTCTACTTTTTTTGCAAATGATCATATGTTTGCATGAGCTTTAAGGGATGGGGCCAGATTGTTGGTGCTGGTTGTGGTGGCGCTGAGGGGGTGGGAGACAGAGAAGGAGCCGTGTGTGAAGATAAACTAACGCCTCTCTTGTATCACTTCATTGATTTCATAGTTACATGATCATATACAACTTTTGTAATTTAGAAAATAAAAAATTAGAGTACATTAAATGTGTCTGTTGAAAAAAGGGAAGGAGCCTGACCATGGATGCGGAGAAAGCAGGCGACGCTCGCATTGTCACTTCACCCTCGTTAGGGAGAGAAAGGGGACACTGTGCGGAATGAAGAACGGGGCAGCGGACGGCCTGGGGTCCAGGCCTGGGTCCAGCATCACTACGTGGGAAAGCTGGGAGACAGTGTAGCCGGAGAGTAGCATCAAGCCTGAGGGCAGTCAGTGTTAAGATCCGGGGGCATCTGGGATTGTCTGGAATGCTGAGGGGAAAGGCAGGCTTGGAGAGTGGGCAGACAATGAACAAAATCATCACCAAGAGGGAGGTGAGCTGAGGGAAGGGGGAGCTGGGAGGCTGCAAGAGGGCTGGGAGCTGAGGGTGATGTGGAAGGGGGATTATATGCGGCAGGGCAAAGGTGAAGCATAACCCCGCATCTCCCAGCTCCCCAAAGCTAAAGTCTGAGGCTTTGGAAAGCAGGGACAAGCAAGGAGCTGGCCAGAAGGCTGAGCTGGGCTGCTCCAGGACAGAAGACAGCAGCTGTGCCTTACTCAGCCAGAGGAGAGGAGGCCTGGACTCTGGGCATCGGTCTCCCTTGTGCAAATGCTCAGGGTTGTTGCTTCCGTGATGCTGCCCCGTGTGGCTTCAACCTCACCTTGGCAGGGAGGCTGTGACAGAGTAACAGTTGTATCCTCACCTGGAGCTGGGACGTTGGGGAGCAAAATTATGAACTCCTCAGGGCAGTCATCCCTTACATGTTTGGCACCGGGAACAGGTTTCATGGAAGACAATTTTTCCACGGTGTGTGTGTGTGTGAGAGTGTGTGTGAGAGTGTGTGTGTGTGTAAGACTGTGTGTGTGTGTGAGTGTACGAGAGTGTGTGTGTGAGTGTGTGTGAGAGTGTGTGTGGTGTTTGTGAGTGTGTGTGTGAGTGTATGAGAGTGTGTGTGTGTGAGAGTGTGTGTGTGGTGTGTGTGTGAGTGTACGAGAGTGTGTGTGTGGGGGGGTGCAGGGTGGTTTGGGGATGAAACTGTCCCACTTCAGATCATCATGCACAATTCACCATACGGTTCATGCTCCTATGAGAATCTAAAGCCATGGCTGATCTGACAGGAGGCAGAGCTCAGATGGCAATGCTCCCTCATCATCACACTCCTCCTGCTGTGTGCCCTGGTTTCTAACAGGCCATGGACTGGCACCAGGGGTGGGGACCCTTACTTTAGGCTGCCAAAAGGAGCAATGGGCAGGGTGCCGTGGACCAGCTCCAGGAGGGCTTTGGGCTGGCCAGGGTCATTGCCACATGGCAGTGTTAGGACCAGAGTGGAACTGACCAATGCCTGCCATGGGGTCTGATCTTTCCTGAGGTTGTGTCTTCTGGAAACATGGGTGGCAGTAATTAAGTATTTGCGGACCCTTGGTTCCTCAAGCTGACTGTTCTTCTATAGTGCTGGAACTGTCTAATTTGAAATCATTGCCCACAAAGAAAAAAAAAAAAAACAGCAGGTGCAAAAGGTAAAAGGACAAGAGTAGGGACAGAACGACAGAGCGTACAAGCTTCAACACTTGGGGTTCAGTGGAGTCTGAATTGAATTTCTTTAAGCCCAAGTCTGTTAAATGAAGCAGCTGCATCCTAGCATACCAGGTTCTGCATTCAGCATGTTGTAAATTCTTACAAACAGCAGCCAAGGGAATGTCCCCATGCCCACCTTCCATGGCCTCTGCTTGGTGCCTGTGAGAGAAAATCAAGGTGCAGAGACCTGGATGCACAGAAACCTGAGGGCACAGAGAACCTGGGGGCACAAAGAACTGGATCACAGAAATCTGGAGGTGCAGATACCTGGGGCCAACCCAGCAGAGGCAACAGATGCGGATTCTGTGGATGGAAACCTGATTCCTAGTCGATATGCTTTCTCCAACGGGAAGCAGCTTGGTGTCCTCTAGTTTGTTATCTTAGTCCTTTTCAATGTGTAGCTCCCTCTTCAATCAACTCTAGCTCAGAACCGACAGCATGCCACTTTCCTCAGGCATAATCCCGCACCAGATATTATGCAGAGCCTTTGCTTTGTGGATCCCCATGGGAGGCCTTGGCATCACCCACCTACACTCTGGCTTTGGCTGACCAGAAGCATTCTATATCTCTTTGTACCTTGCATGATGCTTAAAGAGTCTGGCTGTCTTTGAGGCATGTTGGCTGCCCCTAGATGCCTCTGTGCTGTCTCCCACTCTTTCACGTGGTCCTTCAGCACTCAGCCTTTCCTCTCCCTGGAGTCTGGACACCAGCACACACATCACTGTGTGCTGATGGCCACATTTCAATGGAACGAGATTTGGGCAATAGATCCTTTTGGGTCAATGCCAATGTCACAGAACAGGAAGGGTGGATGGCAGGAGGGGTTATTCAAATGACAGGGCTGGGAAACCCCTAGACTAACCACTTAGTCAACAAAAACTGAGAACCCCCACCCCAGTTCAGTCCACTGGGAAGGGAGCGAGTCAGCCAGGTCTCTGCTGAATTGGCCTAAAAGACTTATTCTTTTGTTGTTGTTCTGTTTTTGTTTTTTCCACTGTACAGTTTACAGTGCTGATTAAACTAGAGCTCTTTTCTTTAATTGATTGGCGGTTTTGGAATTGAACAGAGCAAACCACAATCAAATCCTGTGGTGTTGTCTGGAGTGCTCCTGCTGGCCACTCGGTGTGGGGGATGCTTGAGCTCTGCCCAGGCCAAGGAGGTTTTGCTCTTTGAGGAAGGAGTTTCCACTCAGAGAGAAGAATAGTGGAAATGGAAGGAAAACTAACGCAAGATACAGGAATCCAAGGAAAAAGAAAACAGAGGAAGATGGTACAGGGACTCAGGACAACTGAAGAAGGACTGTGGTCACATCACAACCATAGCTCTGAGATTAAAGATCAAGAAGCTGACGGTGAGTACAGAAGAGCAGGACACACCTTCTTTGACAACTTGTTCACTCCAAAAATATTTTTGAGCACTTACAGCATGGCAATTCTATAATGTAAAATTTGGGCTCTAATTATCTCAAAAAGAAGGGGACTCATGCACTGAAATTAAACTTTTTTTTTGCATAAAGATTTCAGCAGTCCTTCAGGGACATAAAAAAGTAAAGCAGACTTTTTTTTTCATTCTCACTTTTTCCTTTTAAATGAACAGCTCCCAGGCATAACACCAGGCACCTTCAGTCTGAGGCTGCCATGAGATGGGGTGCAAGGAGTTTCATTTACATTAAGCTGAGTTAGAATTTGGAGAATTTACCTCCCTTCCTTCACACTTACAATCCCCATAATGCTCTCAAGGTCAGTCCGTCAGACCCGAATACCAATCCCGGTGCTGCCTCTGACTGGCCCTACCTAATTTTACAGATGGCAAAATAATGTTTCAGAAAAATTAAGTAACTTGCTCCTTTGCACATTTATAAATGGTGGAGCTAAAATGGGAACTCAATCTATTTTGTCTCTAAAGTTTACATTCTCTCTTCCAAATTCTGTCTGTGTGTGCATGGGAATACATACACATGTATATGTATATATGGAAGTAGACAATGGCAAAGCATTGTCTCCAAACAAGCACAAAATGTCAAGAAAATATAAATTTTAATATGCATGCTTTACACGCAGGTCAGTTTACTAATGACAATATAACTAAAAACACATGGAACTAACACCTGTTTTTTAATAAAAGAAAAAACAAAAACTCGTAATTAGTAGGAAATAAAAACTTTGCATGTTTTTACATGATGACGACGATGACGGGGATAGTAGATGCTTACATTCTGGAGGACAGCTTTCTTCCAGTGTCAATCATCATATTTGGAGTTTGGTGTAAGTTATGTAAATTATTTAAATGGTGCCAATACTTTAGGCTTAAACAACTGTTCTTTGCTAAGGGCCTTCTAATTTTCCTAGTGGATAAGCATGATATTACTGGAATACTGCACTCAAATTTGAAAGTTGCTTATGGAAACAAGATTATAAAGATATCCGAATAAGCTAAAATAAAATTATTGGGGATAAACTTTATCATACTTTAATTCTATTTAGTCCTACAAGCCTAATATTTTCTCCTTAGGAAATGTCTTCATTTGGCAAAGATTTTCTAAATGTCCTAACAAGACATTGTAGGAATTAGAAAATGAATTTACCAAACTGCAAGTGAATTTTTTAGCCAAATCTACCATTATTTGGAGAATGTTTGTTAGCATACCCACAGACAAATGTGTTGGAATATTTACTGGAATTCAGTGTAGAGCTGGAGTGTCTGCATTCTAGCCCAGTTCCAACTGAGTCTTGGGCAAATCACATCACTTCTGTGGGCCTGTTTCTTCTGCTGGTAAATGAAGTAGGTGACAGTAGTGCCTACCTCAGGAGATTGCTATGAAGACTAAGCGAAACGATACACGGTAAGGGTGTAGACCAGTATTTAGCACACAACATTAATGTATTAGCATCATTTTGTCAGATACTATTCCTACATCTTCTGAGATGACCATTTAGATTGCCTCCCTAATATGTTAATATGGTGACTTAACCTTAATAAATTTCCTGCTGATAAAGAATCCAGCATTTCTAGAATAAACTCAACTGCAAATAACATCATACTTTTTATACACATAGTAAGTTAGCTTAAATTTGTTTAGAACCTTTGCAAGTGGGATTTTTATTCCTTATTACTATCCTTACCCAGTTTGATATTAAGGATATACTATTTTGTAAAAACAAATTAAGAAATATTCATTTTGTCTAATTCCTAGAAGAACTTGTGCAAGATTGAGATTTCTCAAATGTTTGGTAAAATCCTGTGTAAAATTGTCAAAGGCAACATCGTTTTTTGTAAGAGAATTTTAAAGTACTGACAATTTTAAAGTAATATTTTAGAGTATATTTTTCATTTCTTCTCATGTTATTTACAGACAATTATTCATTTTGGATAAACTTTCAAATATATTGGCACAAAGTTGTTCATAATATTCTCTGGTTTTTAAATATCTGCTGTCTATAGTTATGACTCTGTTTTCATATCTTAGCTTATTTATTATTGCCTCTTATGTCCTCCTGAGTTTTGATAATTTTGTGTATTTTACAGCTTTTTAATGAAATGAAGTTTTGGCTTTGTTGATATGCTCTATTATGTTTATCTTCTTTTTTAAAAACTTAATTTTTGCTTTTTATTGTTTCATTCTTTACTTTCATTGGATTTATCCTGCTAGTATTTTAATATGTTCTAAAATTGAATTAGTTCAATTTTCAGCTCTTAAAATTATATATTTTTCTAAATATGTTGTTACATAGAATTTCATAGCTTTTGATACATAGTTTTTTGCTGTCTTCCCATTATAAGCATCTTATAATTATCACTATAATTATTCTTGACCTTGTAAAAATATATAAACGCAGGTTTAAAAACCATATATTTTTTATTGTTGATTTGTAATTTAATTGCTGATAATCAAATAACTTGGTCTATATATTACTCATCCTATACAATTTGTTAAAACTTGCTTTATGGCCTAGTAATGGTTTAATTTAAATAACAGAGAAGACTATAATATTCTCTAAATGTTTAGTGAAGTATTTTAAATATATTCATTACATTGTTTGTTAACTATGTTTTCTGACTCTTCTATGTAATTACCAATTTTTGTTGCTTTATTTATCAGTAATTGAAAAAGTTGTAATAAATATTTGTATTATGGTTATGGATTTGATAATATCTTCTTTAAAATCTGAAATTTTTTTCATGTGATTCAATGCTTTTCATTCAATTTATATACAGTTAGATTTGTTATGTCTTCTTGTTGAATCGACTTTTCAACATTAAGTAGTAACAACTTTTATTCTCTTTAATGGTGTATTTTACCTTAAAGAGTTATTTTTTCTACTATTATAATAAAGCGGTTCCAACTTTTTATCATTTAAGATATTTTTCCGTCTTTTTTCACTGTTTATTTTTCAATAATCTTTTGTTTTATGTGACTATTTAGAAAACACACTCATGAGCATACACAATAATAGTCTTAATTGGCAAGTTTTAACCATTTACATTTATTGTTACTACAAATTTCTTTCTAGTATTTCATATTTTGGGTTTTATTTGGCTTGCTTTTTTTTTTTAATGCTTCTTTACTTCTGCTTTGCAATATACCCTTGGTTTCCGCAGTTGGTCCTATTACCATCTCCAGTTTGATGAGTTTCTTTTCTAGCTGGACTTACACAATACTATAACATGTTTTGAAACTCCCCCACTAAGAGATAATCATTGCACTGATCTATTCATCTACGGAATGTCACTGTATTAAAGACTCTTTTAAGTATCCTTTGGGTTCTAAGTAAATGTTTTTGTTGTTCTTTTACAAATGGCTTCAAGTATTCTTGGGTTTAACTCTCCCAGATTAATTTGACAATTAAATTGCAAATTTTAATAAAATATTTCTATTGGATTTTTTATTTGGATCACATTGAATTTATAGACTCATTATGGGAAACTTACTATCGTTAAAATATCTATGAATAAATGCAATATAGGTTGAGTATTCTTTATATAAGATGCTTGGGATCAGAAGTGTTTTGGGTTTTATATTTTTTTTTCACATTTTGGAATATTTGCATAGATTTAATGAGATATCTTGGGAATGAGACCCAAGTCTAAACATAAAATTCATTTATGTCTCATATACACCATCACATAGCATAAAAGTAATTTTATACAATATTTTAAATAATTTTGTGCCTAAGAAAAAGTTTTTACTGTGTTTTCACTGTGACTCATCACATGAAGTCAGGTGTGGAATTTTTTACTTGTTGAGTCATGTCAGTGATCAAAACATTTTGGATTTTTGGAGAATTGCGAATTTTGGATTTCTGGATGAGAGGTGCTTGACCTGTATATCTAACCATGTTTTCATGTCCTTTAAAAGTTTTTTAAAGAATGTTGTATAGCTTTACTGTATATATCTTGCACATGCACAATTTTAGATTTATTTGTTAGCATTCATTTATTTTGATTGGAATTTCTCTTGGGATTTTCAAATTATTGTTATTAGAAAAAGTATCCAGTTTTTGCATATTTGTGTTCCACTATATTGCAAAGCTCTTTTATTTCTTCAAACTACATCACCAATTAATCTTGATATAGAGATAGTGCCAGAGAAATGGCAGTTTCAGCTATTCATTTCTAACATTTATAGATTTTAACTTTTTCTTTTTATTATTTCATTGACTGAAATGTACAGGAAGATAGAGGTGCAATGGGCTTTCTTATCTTATTCCTGACTTTTCAATGTTATTATTTCTAATGTTGCCCATTGAGATTATGTTAGATTTCTTCTAGCCACCATGTATCAATGACAAGATGAGATGATCTCTACAAGTTTTTGTAGATAATTATCTTTGAATCTAGAATTATATTTTGTCAAAACATATATGCATATATGTATTTTTATACCTGTATCTATCTATAGACAGAAACAGAGAGAGACGGAAGACATTTATCTCTTCAACCCCCTATACATATTATAGTAGTGACCAAAAACTGATAGTTTAAAACAGTCTTGAACATTTCTTAGGTTTTTCAGGGAACCCACTTATTCATGATATATTATTCACTTAGTATACACTACATTCAATTTTTAATATTTTAATTAATTTTTTACATTTACATTTATAAAGGAAAGTGAGGGGTCTTAAATTTTCTTTGCTTAATATGTCCTTGTCAAATTTTCATATCAAGGTATGTAGACAAATATAATGAGTTGTGTTTTCTTTTTTTGCTCTTTTTAGATATTTTATATAACAGGAATGATCTCTCAAATAACCTTTGCCATAATTTACTAATCTTGACATATGAATATATTTTAAAGGGTAAATCTTCAGCTTTTATTTAATTTCTCCAGCATTTTTCTGGTAAAGTTTTGTATAATACTACATCCTTGTCAAATTTTGTAATTTATCTCTCAAAAACAATTTTTACAGACAGATGAGTGTAGCGCTAAGTCAATTTGTTTCTCAGTTTTCAGGAACTGTTGGCACAGGAAGCATTTGACAGGAGGCAGAGCACAAAGTTTGCATCCATGGCAGACGGTCTCTTGTGGGGCTGGGAGAAGGGGAGGACGTGCAAATGGCCGCCGCATGGCTGACTCTCAGATCTGAAATGGCTGCTATCATGGCCAACTCTCAGATCTGGGGATTTGCTGTGTCTGGGTACTACCCTTTTCAACAAACCAAGAACCAACATTCACTGCTTTCACTAGAGGAAGGGAAGAGGGATGTGAATAGGCCAAAGAGGGATGTGAATGGTTATTTCCTTAAAAACAGTCCCCTTATTAGTTGTCCTGGTCTCCTCCTGCTTCTCTCAAGAACTGAAAACCCTTGGGACCTCTTCCCCCTGATATATGAGTCCTACATTTTAAGAGGTTGTACATGATTTCATCAATGGGAAACCTAACTGCTGTTTATCTTCACAGACTCTTGTGGTCTCTGGTCCTCTGAAGACTCCACATATTTAATGCAATATGTATGTGTGTGTATGTGTGCATACAGACACACATACATCTATATTTTCTATATATATTTAATCAAGAAAGAATGGTTATTTTACATATTTAACCAGCAATCATATATTAGAACAATGGACTCCATGAAACCATAGCACATAGCCTAAGTGCATACCTTAGATGTGAAAAAAGATCTCAAATCAAGCATCTACGTCTCTCCTTAAAGAAACTAGACAAATGACAGTAAAATAAATCCAAAACAAGGAGACAAATGATAAATACCAAATGATAAATAATTTAATAAACTTTAAAATCAATGAAACAAAGAGTAGATTCTTTCAAAAAATAAGGAAATACTAAACAAATGCTCTCAAATTCACAATTTCAAAGAAATGGATCAACTCTCTGAAAATCAAAAACTATCCAAACACCAACAATAAAAAATAAATAATATGAAGAGCCCTATAACCTCAACCAAGTCATCAAAGTCACTATTAATAGTGATTAATAATGTTGACAGTATGTAACCTTGAAATGTCCTCTCCAGAAGACATATCTGCAGTGCAACCATGGTAAGAACATCAAACAAATGCAAATCAAAGTGTTGGGAGCAGGGTCATGGAAGCTGGTTGGAGAAGGCCTAGATCTCCTTCTGTGACTTCTTGAATATGCATCCCAAGAACTCCAACTTTTACTTGTTTCCAGTGACCGTGCAAGGTGGACCTGCTCATTCTGCGGCTTAGTAGGTGTTGGTTGAGTGAGTGACAACCTGTCCCCTCCTTTTCAGGAACCTTCAAGTTCGATGAAGAATTCTCTTAAACCTCTCATGAGTTTCTAGGGAGAAAGAAAAACACTTCCCTTCTCCACTGCGAGGATGAGGGCTGCCTCTCGCTGAAAGTGCTGCAGCCCTAAGACCACTTTGTAAACTCTTTTCCCAGTTCTTCCACTGGGGCTGGGGAGGTGGGGCTTGGTGGGAATAGGACTCCTTCTCCCACTTCTTGACACATTCTGTGGAGATGTAAGTGGGGCTTGTTGATAGCGTTTTAGAATTTGAGGGTACTGGGCACCTTTGCTTTAGCCTTGCATCTCAGCTGCAATTTTGGGACAACAAAGAAAGTCCCAATTAATATTTCATGGCACTTAAATTTCAATTACATGTGCTGCTACTGGCTTTAGCTACCAATTATGATTCTGTTTTTACCTGTAATACTACTTTAACCTGCACAACTAGATTTGTATAGTAGTCTGCTCAGACTTCCATTAAAAAACAAATACCCACAAGCAGGTGGGGCTTAAACAGCAGAAGCTTACGTTCTCGCAAATCTGGAGCCCAGATGTTCCAGACTGAAGCCCAGCAGAGACTGTGTCTGATGGGTTCTCTTCCTGGCTTCCAGACACAGCCATCTCACTGCATCCTCATGTGGCCTTTCCTTGGGATTGGCGTAGGGGTGGGAAACCTTGGTGGGTTTTGTTGTTGTTGTTGTTGTTGTTGTTGTTGTTTTGAGATGGAGTTTTGCTCTGTCACCCAGGCTGGAATGCAATGGTGCAATCTCAGCTCGTTGCAACCTCCCCCTTCAGGGTTCAAGCACTTCTCCTGCCTCAAGCCTCCCAAGTATCTGGGATTATAGACACCCACCAGCACTACAAATACAAAAAACTCCGGCTATTTGTAGTAGAGACAGGTTTTCTTCTACCAAAAAAAAAAAAAACAAAACAAAAAAAAAAAACTTGGCTAGTTTTTTTGTATTTGTAGTAGAGACAGGCTTTCACCATGTTGGCCAGGCTGTTTTCAAACTCCTGACCTCATGATCTGCCCTCTTCAGCCTCCCAAAGTGCTGGGATTACAGGTGTTAGCCACTGCAATCAGACAGTGTCTCTTCTTCTAAAAGCAAGAATCCAACAGGACCAGGGCCCCACCCTTACCACCTTCTTTTATCTTAATTACTTCTTTAATGGATGGAGGCCCTATCTTCAAACACAGCCACTAACAAGCAGGCCACAACAACCTGTTTCATAACTTGGTGGCCGCATGTCTATTCTGTCTCCACTATCATTTCTGGCCCCTTGATTCCAAAGCTCTTGATCTTTACTATGTCATGCAAGTTTTCCAATGCAGCTCCATCCAAAGTTGATGCTGATCATGCATTTGTCACTGCTCTTCCTGCTGCACTCAGCAAAAGGTCTCCGTGACTATTTGAGCCATTTATGGTGGTGACACCCAATATGAAACTTCAATATATTTCCGTAAGAGATGACTTTACAGCATTTAGGCTGAAAATTTAAGCAAACTTTTACTCCCTAAATTCAGTTTCAATTAGCAATATTAACTAATACAGCTTACCTTTTTAAAAATTCTGTTGGTCAATGAGTATCACTAAAGATAACCACAGTTTTGTCTGTTACTTACATGTGCTTTCGTTAGCCATCTCAAGAGTTGAGGTGAATATTTTGACACACACAATTTCTTGTTTCTGAGATCGTTCACGTGAAAGGATACCTTGTGTGGCTATGGGAAAACTTCAAAAATTCTGGTGTGACTGTTTTTTCTCTTATTTTTGTCTCAAGCACCACAGGAGAGCAAAGATAATACTGGTAGTAAGATGGGGGAAAACCTCACAACAAGATCACATAATGCAACTATTTTTTTCATCTTTTTTTATCATCTTACAGAATATTCCCAACTCTTATATTTACATAGATAAAACATTATAAATAAAATTGCGTATTGTTTTACATTATATCATTTTTAAGCATTTTGCCTGAGTCCCTTGTTGTGGTGACTAATGTTTTCAATATTTCATTTACTGATTTATTTCTTATTTTCCAATATTTAGGTTGCTTTCCATTTTTAACTATTGTAAATAGTATTGCAGCGAACATCTTTATGACATGGAACCATATTTCTTCTTTTTTCAGATTACTCCAATTATTATGGATCATCTGGTAAATTCCTCAAAACAGAATCACTGGATCAAAATTCTGAAGCATCCTGTGGTGCCTAATGTTCAGGAGGAAATATTTTCTAAAACAGTGTGTCTCTATTCTAGCATTTCAGAACAACTCAGCATTTCTTGCTAATTATTTTTATATGAAAATGGAACTTTTTCATTAATTCTTGAGCTACTAGAAGTGGGTTCTCAGCTAGCTCGCCTCACTTCTCCTTCCTCTTGTATGACTTGTGTCTTCGTTTCATTCTTGATTTTTCTACCAGAGGCTTCTTATGTTTAGAAATCAATTTATGTAACAATGATGTTCATCTATGGCTACATTTCTTTCCTTCCATATTTCCTTTTATTTCAGTTATTGATTTTGAGTCCACAGAGAAATTTCCATAACAAATTATCTGTTCCTTATGGGGGATGAAGCCTCTACCCTTGTCCTCATTATGGAGACAGACAACTGACCTCAGTAAAGCCAGTGCACACGTGAGATCTACAGCATAACACGGGTAGATCTGCTGGTGTCACAGTTCTGTTTCCAGCGCCCCCAAATCTGTGCAGTTTCCTAAAGTGCATCATTAGCCACTAAGCCAACCCATCAGAAGCCTTCTGCTCTCTTCCACATATTTAGCTGACTACAGATGTTTTTCGCTTTATATGAAAGATACAACACAAATCCAAAAATCCTTAATAGAACGTATGCAATACAATACAATTTGGAATCCAATCTCAACTTTTAAATTGTGTATTTCTTCCATACAATACAATTCTCAAACTTAGCATAGGGTGAATGATGTGTTTTAGGCAACTGTATAAGCCACTGTGGACCATTCATTCATTGCATTTCAACTTGCTTCCTGAGCCCTGCAACGTAACCTACACTTCTGAGTAATTAACTTAAGTGGGGTCTATCAGTGACTCTCTAATATTTAGAAAGCAAACCACTCTCTTTTAATAGAGAGACTATAGAGAAAGCTTGATAAATAAGCCCCTGTGTTCTCCTTCCTACCTTACCAGTCCTTGTGGGCAATATAATATATCGCCTGTGATGCCAAACTAATAAGTTCATATAATTTCTTCTGTGTAAACCACAATTTAACCCTGATACACATACTTTACTTTGTCTTTTTGCACATTTGTTGCACATCCAAGGTTTTCATTATTTACATGATTTAAAATAATTTTCTGAACTATTCAAATCTTTTGATCAAAAGAAAAAATATTTTGTGACATTCCTTGCTGTTCTTACCATGGTATGCCACATCTTTATGATACTGCATACTAAATCAAAGGATGAAAAGAATAAATCCTCTGCATACTGCAGAGGAGAATCATCTAAGTGGCTGAAGCAGTTTCTCTCTTTTCACATGCACGTTTAGGCTACATACACTTACAGACTGAAGTGTGCAATTTGCCTGCGTCGATAAGATGTGGTATCTGGTTATTGATTGGACAAGAGAAAAACATTAGGCAGAAACATCTCCGCAAACTCCCACATCTAAAGACAACTCGGTACCTCTTTTTGATTCCATATTTCGTCCAGTGTCTACTCCAAAAACTCACAGGATAGTATAATAGGCACCTAAGCCCAATCCAAACTCTTGTCTCAAAACTTGGTTCTTCCCCTGTGGTCTTCTTACAGATACATTGCAGGACATTCACCCTGTTGCTGCAGCCGAAATCCCGGGCATCGGATGTGACTCCTCTCTATCTCAGCCTTCATCCAAGCTGTCAGCAAATCCTGTCGGTGCCATCTTCTATTCCAAACATAGCATTACTTGTTCCATAGTCCCAGCCGCCTTCATCTTTTGCCCCAGGGTCACACAAGTGTTCCTGTGCCCTACTCTTCTCTCTTCTATTGCCTGTTTATGGGCTGTGTAGCAGCCAGAGTGACCCTTTCAAAACTAAAAGCAGAGACCTTCATCATTTACATTCCTTATATGTTTTCCCTAATCTTCATGTCTTTCTTTCAATACAAAAACATTTTAGTTTAAGGTTAGCTTAGCGAGCCCAAGCCTGGGCTCTATCTTCACAGTCTCCTCCTTGCTCAGGCTTTCCTGCTACACTACCTATCTTGGAAGTTTGTGAACACAGCAAACTTGCTCCTACCCGGGGCTCTGGGTTTGCTGCTCACAGATATTCCCAAAGCTCATTCTCATAGCTTAGTTTAGATCTGTGAGTAAATATCACTGCCTCAATGAGACTTTTCCTGATTATCCATTAAAAAATTCTACCCCCATAACTCTTACTTGGCTTTATTTTTTCTTTCTGACACTTATCTGATATTAGAGTATATGTTTGTCTCCCTTGACAAAATGTACAACCCAGGAAGGTGGAGAATTTGCCCGCTGCCATATCCTCAGTGGTTAAGACAGATCTCAGCATGTGTCACAGGCTTGATCAGTGTTTGTCGAATAAATGAACTATACACATAATTAATCTTATTTAAATAACGTTGATATTTTATGTTTCTAGCTGGTATCCTATTGTAATAGCACTTGCTTATTCTTATCCCAATTTGTAAAATGTGAGTGATTCTCTTTCTTTCCTGCCATGAATCCTTATCTCGGTTTCCCAGTAGATGAGACACCTCACTATGTGGGAACTCTTAGGATAAATTTAGGGTAAACTGATCAGAGTTGCAGATTTGAATTGGAAGAGCTGAGTTTCTTAAATGAGAAGAATTGGGTGATTCTAGTCATTCTTTCTTGTCCCCACTTCAGTCCTCTGTGGTTGATCCATTTGGTAGAATGCACACTAAAATAGTTATCAACTATTCTCTATTTCAGCCTAAGGATGCCTTCTGTTGAATTTTAAAAGGCAAATTAAAGAGGGGACATTTTGCTTCTGTAATCACCACATAACATTGTGCTGGCTTTCACTTACTGAACAAGAAACAGAATTCCATTTGTTTTCCATTAAACAGACTTGAAGATTACCCCTTGATGAAATCAGTGTTGTTATCTGTTTAAAAGTAGTTATTGAAAGAAGGTTCTGCTGCTATTACCCGTAAGTTTGTGTCTCTGGAAGCATGGAGAGATTAAAAATGAAAACCCAATAAGAGAGGTGAGCCCTAGGAAGTATTACCTGGTCTTCCTGCTTTCAACAAAGCAGTACTTTGTCTTTGATTATTATCAGCAACTCGAGCTTTGTAATTCTAGTAATATCCTCAATGTTTCCATAACACTAGTGCAGGGAACACAATTTACAGGGTGCTCCTGTGTTGTTAGTAGAGGGGTGAAACTTAGAGTATCTTAGCCCCTTTTGTCTGGATAAGAATCTGCCAGTTGTTACCAGAAGTTAAATGTTATACCAACAAATGTTAGATATGTCACACTTCTGAGCAGTATCTCTCAATTAGTAGGGTCATGGTGAAATTTTTGGTGCCAATCAATGTATGTTATATTTCCCATGTGCTTTCCTCCTCATTACCAGGGTACATGAGGCCAGCAACCCTTACGGCATCAGTTAGTCTGTTCTTGTATTGCTATAAAGAAAGACCAGAGGCTGGGTAATTTATAAAGAAAAGAGGTTTAACTGGCTCACAGTTTCACAGTCTGTACAGGAAGCAAGATGCTGGCATCTGCTCAGCTTCCAGGGAGGCCTCAGGAAGCTCCCAATCACGGCAGAAGGTGAAGGGGGAGGTGCTAACCCACTCATGAGAAACCATCCCCATGATCTCATGATTCAACCACCTTCCACCAGGTCCTGCCTCAACACTGGGAATTATAATTCAACACAAGATTTGGATAGGAACACAGATGGAAACCATAAAACTCACCCAAGCCCTAGATCCCTTACAAATCCACCAGCTTAAGCGGTTCTGTCATTTCTCATGAGGCAAATCTGATAGTACTGACTCTCCACACTGACTACTCTCTCACTTGTTCATGTACAACTTGGATCATGACCCAATACTGGAAACGAGGTGTAGAGAACATGTTTCTACCATCCATGTTCTTTACCACAAGTGAGGAAACAACAAATGCTCACTGAGTGTTTTTTGAAACTGAAGTCAAGTATGACAGAGCTAATGGCATGTTCCCAGTCTAAAAGTTCATTGTTTCAGGGTCATTTTTGGACATGTTTCTGTATCCTCTATATTTACTACATGCCATCTTCATAATATTCCTATATGTTTGTATAAATGTTTTATGTCTCCATCCTGTGATGTACTTGAGACTGAATGAGGGAGGCCTGAGGCAGATTTCTGCCTCTTCCTTTCGCTAGCAACAGCCATCTATCCATCCATCCATCATCCATGCATCCATCCTTCCATCTCTTTAGCAAATACATATCAATCAGTTCCTATTAGCAGGTATTATGTTCCAAGCTTGGGGTAAAGGAATGCACTAATGAACATAGTCCGTATCCTCATAAAAATCTGTAAAACTTATCTGGCCATATGGAGATGACAGTGCCATAGAATATTTCTAAATGGGCATTTAATCAATGTTGATAAGATACTTAGCAACTAAGATACTACAGAAAATTAAAAAATAATAATTCTTCAGTGCTCAGATAATTAATTTTAATTTTTCTTGCTATAAAAGGAAACAATTTCATGATATGGCAGTACTGCTGTATATAATTTTAGCAGCATTTCATACTTTTTAATAGATGCTAAATTGTTCTCTCTCGTATTTACTGGATTTTGCCTTCAACATTAGTGCCAATGACTTTGCTCAACTCTACCATCCCTTGTTTCCTTCTATTTTACCCATTTATGTTGATATAACTTCACCTTTTAGACCCAACTTACTTAATTGTTTTTCCCCAATATATGGATTTGCTTTTTTAGTATCAGTTTAATTTGGGGATTAATTTTCATAGCCACATTTTATTACAAGTATTCAAAATTAATTTTAGGCACAGTATTCTTTCTTACAAATAATGCCAAATTAAATGTGTCATCTTCCATCTATCATTAAGAGGTTGAATTTTTCTCTCTTTTCAGTATTTTGGCATTCTATTTATCTTATATTCTTTATCTTCTACATTTTCAAGTTTGCTGCCCCATCATGGATTTGATCTGCTTTTCTAATTTTATATCCAATTGCATCCCTGACTTTCTATTTTTCCTTTCTCCAACCCAGTTCCATTTTTCTTTACTATTTCCATATGTGCATGCTTCTTTTTGTGATATGAAGCATATGTCTTCTAAATTTTCACCTTTTTTAAAATTTTTGGTAGAACATCATTTTTAGTAATATACATTTTTTTCTTATTCCTCTTTTCCTTCTGGGAAGTTTTCCATTTCATAGGTCCATGTATTCATTTTTTTCTGTTAAATATTCTTGCACATGATAAATACACTTAGGCATGTGCCAGCATACAGTTTGGGCTTCATGCACGTTTCTCCTCCCACTTCCCACATGAGTATTAGCAAATTCCCTTTCTTAGGTTAGTACAATGGTCCCTTTCTTAACATACAGTGTCTGGCAAGTACGAGATTGCTAAAGGAGATTGCATATCCCCTTACTCTGCCTGTCGCATTCCCGTACTATATTAGGGAGCTGTGCATTCTGTCTTGGGAGAGTAGATGCATGTCCAGATCACAGGGCAGCACAGAATGCCCCGACACTCCTCCTGATCTGGGCTTCCATCGCAGTTCCTTCCCTTAGACTAAGAAGCAAATCGAGTGGATGGATTTTTACTGACCTTTCTTACTAACTCTTCATATGCTATTTAAAAAATGTAGTTGAGGAGAACTTTGGAGAGTTCAAATCACTGAGGTCTATGAGCTGTTTTTTTTTTTTTTCCTAATTCTTAGTTCTTTACGGTTGCTTTTAATTTGTCATATAATTAGTCGCATAGACTAATTTTCTATACCAAGTTTCATTTTCTTCTTTGCTATCAATCAACATTTTCTCTCTTAGCCTTAGATTCCACCCTGTCATTCTTTGATATTCCCTTACTATGAGTATCCAGATGTATATTATGCTACATCAAAACTCCAAATGATTACTAATCATTTAAGACACAATCTATACAGTAAACTGGAGATGCCTGTCTTAAATATACAAAACTCTAGGATGAATGGCAAGCAGACCTCATTCTGACTTAGGGAGCTGCAGTTATAATCAACTGAAGTGTCTACCAAGAAAATACAACTTAGTGCGATCTTCTTCCAAGTACCCTGGGGTCAGTGATCCTTCATCACACCAAAGTCATCCAGAATTCTGGAGCAATGATGTTGATAATGAGATCCATGGGAGGTGCCCGTCTTTTTGCGGTCCTTAGGTCTCCTTTCTTTGATTGATGTGGTTGATGATGTACAGGAAACTTAACTGATAACAATTATAAATGGACTTGGTCAGTTTGTGAACTTTCTCCTTAGAGGAATCTGATAAGAATTGAAATGACACAAAGTCTGGTCTCATAAAATAGGTGATGGGTGGTGGAAGAGGAAAGGGAAGAAAGGGACATTTGCAGAGATGACTGGTTTCTAATTTCCTAAATGCATTCTCTGCTTGTGTGGCCAGACAAATCTGATGAGAACTGTTGGAATTCAGTGGCTGTCCAGCAAAAGCATTTAGAATGGCCAAAAATGCTATGAAGAACTAACAGTCTAATATTTTTGCTTGAAACAAATATCCTAGTGACCCTGAGTAAGTGGTGCCTGATCCAGGAAAAGGACAGTGGGTAGTTTGAATAAGATTAGTTAAATTATACTGGAGATATTTAGAACCTACTGGAAGCACCTCCCTTGATACATTCAACATCTCCCGATGAGACTCTGTAAGTGTCTAAGAAACATATTTGTTAGTAATTCTAGCTAGAATATTGACACGAAGAATACTTTTTAAAAGGTAGGAATATTGGATTTTTCTCTTCCTTTAGTGTCATCTCATTTCTAATCATTCTGAGCCCTGGCCATGATTTACGAGTAGTTTAGGTCTATGTTGGCCAAGCTGTTCTGTGAAACAAGATTGCAGAAGGTGAGAGACCTATGAAGAAGGGCTATATTGTGTCCCTCCTCCTTACAGTTACCCCACACACCTGAAAACGAGGGACTGCCAAGATTCCAATTTAATTACAAGTATTTTCTGTCACCTTAAAGCATATCACTTCTTCTTTTAATTTTTCCCCCCTGCAGCAAAATTTCAGCATCTTACAAAGATTGGTCCTTGGAACAACTGTTTGCAAACACTGCTTGAGATGATTTGCATCTCTTCTGTGATTGGCTGACAAACCCAAGTAGCTGCAGTGACAAACAGACTTCTCATTGTGACAGATGGGCCACAGTTATTTCCATTTTAGTCTGTTTTGTTTAGAATTTATGTTGACAAAAAGAAAATAAAGAAAAAGGAAAGAAAAGATTTCCTGGAAACGGGGAGGTGTTTGTTGTGTTTCACAAGATGCCTGAAAGGCACAAGATTTCCTTCAACTTCAATCGTCGGAGGATAACACTGCCTGGGGGGCCGCAGAGCCACAGTCTGGCACCGTGCGATGCAAATCTGCCTGGTGACTGACAAAGAAGAGACAGAAAATTGATAGTCCACTAGTTTTGAAAAAGCCCAAAGTAATATTTACAAATAAGATTTTTGATGATGCCAAGAGGAAGATAGTTTTTTTTTTTTTTTTAATAAAACAGAAAACCATAAATTCTCCTACCAGCAAACAAATGCAGTTCTCACAATGTGACTATTTTCAGTAGTCTTTTTTGGTGAACGCGCCCACTGCTCATTTGTGAAGGAAACACATATGGACCCATTAACTTGTGATATGGGATTTCTAGGTTAAATTGGGATTGCCAACGGGAAAATCATTTCCAGGTTCAGTGGTTTAATTTTTGGTTGACAAGACGAAGTTTATTCAAAGCATAAACGAGGAGGAGGGGAGCTACAGAAGAATAAGGCATATAAGTTAGCAAAGTGCCCTATGCCATGCTCAATAAATTGTAGTTATTATTTGCAATTGTTATTTTTATTGTAAATATAAATTGCTACCCATCTTTTTTTTCTATTTTTTCTTTATTGGATAATTTCTAATTGTTTATTGGAAATTTTTTAGAACCCCATGTATTTCTTTTCATAGAGCTTAGGAAAGGTTTTATCAGAAATTTTTAATGTAGGTCCTTCTAAGGTTTAGGATATAAATATGACCATGCCTTTCCTTCACTTCTTTTGTATTTTTAATTTACAAATTGCACAATCATGTCCTCTTGAGGTTCCAATCACTTCTATATCACAACAATTATTTATTTTTTGCTGAATTAAATTCTTAAAAAGCTTCCCTCATTATTCTCCTAGGCTTTCCCCACCTCCAGAGTAATAAACTGTGAGCATAGCAAGTAAAAATATGTTTCCTTTTTAGCAGTGATTTTTTATCCAATATTTGGACAGGTGAAGTTTGCTTTCACTGCCATGGCAAACCATGTGCAGGCCTGCTTTCTTCACTTCTTTTTAACGAGTGCCCACACTCCCCTCCGGGTGGGGGGCCCACTTCATCCTCATGACCCCTCGCAAGCTCCATCCCATCTTCTTCTCAAGCTTCTTTAATACCAGCTCGTCTTTAATTTCTTCATCCAACCATGTTTTTTAAAATTAACGTTTGAAATTTTTTATTTTATTTATAGAATCACATGCATTTTTCAGAAATGATTTAGAGATCGTGTATACTTTTTATATAGTTCCCCCCAGTGGTAATGTTTTAACCAAACTATAGCAAAATATCACAACCAGGAAATTGACGTTTCTGCAATCCACAGGCACAATCAAAATTTCCCCAGTTTTACATGTGCTCATTTGCAAGTGTGTACGAATGTGTGCATTTAGCTCCATGCAGATCCTGTCCACGTGTGAATTTGTATGACAAACATCACAGCCCAACTCATATCAGTTTCAGGACCAGGATGCCCTCGTATAACACTAGGCTCCTCCCCCTCCCCCTCCGCCGTTCCTAACACAGGCAACCACTAACTCTTCCTTAAAACCTTGTTTTCATCACCAGCAGAAGTTATCTTTTGTTGCTTCTCTCGATCTGTAATGAGGACAAAAGTTGTGCCCTAGAGAGAAGTTGTGGATCCTGTTTCTCCCCGGCCCTCCCCTCTCAGGTGCCATCCCCTCCAGAGACCCTCCCCTCTTCTTGGTATTGCTGTTGTTTGCTGCCCTGAGAACACTCCCAGGCCTTTCCCAACAACCTTAACACCTGCCTGGCTCCACGGTTGTTATCTGTGTGAAGGGCCTTGGCAATAACCCTGCTTGAGAGTTTCTTAAACTCTTCAGCTCTGGCCACAACAGCGCCTGCTTGGCTGTGACGGTCTCCAGGGGTAGTCACAATGTGCACCTAGAACCAAAGACCTTGTTCTGAGCCATGTCCCTGTCTGACCATAGCTGTTTGCTTTTTTACCCCTCAGCTGTCTGAGGACAAACTCTTTCACCCTTCAAAGAGGATGCTTTTTACATCCTTACTATGATAGAAAACAAATGAATTTCTAATTTAGAACAGGGAAGAGTCAGACAGTGAAGCCATGAAGCAGGTGGGACCCCGGCCTGAGCCAGGGGAGCAGGGCAGTGACTCCAGCAGGCCCCACCCCACCCTTCCTGAGCCTACAGAGCCTAGGGCTATAGACAGACAAACACATCTGCTGTATTAGAGGCTGGGGGTATTTCGAGGGGCGAAAGGCAGGCCGGATAGGGAGACAGGGTGTTACACACTGCATTCCCTCTAGGGTGGAGTGCCTCTCTACATGATAGGTGATCCAAAGCACAGGAATGACCGGGTCCACTGCCTCCCTCATGGCCAAGTGATGGAGAGAAAAACACGATCAGAACAGCCTCAAGAAGGCCACAGAGCGGGAAGAGTCTGCTGAACGTGGAAAGCTGAGAGAAGTTCACTGCGGCTGCAAAGTAGGGAGGTGAAGAAAAGAGAGGAAGGACAGGAGGCTCACGGGGTGAGCAGCGGACCAAATGGGGAGCGTTCATCAGCTGTGGAAGGAACCCGGACGGCACTCTCTGGGAGAGGTCCTTGGGAGCACACTGCTTGGAGCGCAGCCCCCCACTCTGGAGTTGCCCTCCGCGGGGAGGTCCAGGAGTGGAGGAGTGTCTGCGGAAGCTGCCCCCTTGGTATCACATGCACACCCCAGAAGCGAGAGGCTATCCAGGCCGCCACAGCAAATGACCACAAACGGGATGACTTAACACAACAGAAATCCATTCTCTCACAGTTCTGCAGGCCACAACTCCAAAAAGAAGGTGTGGACAGGGGCGTCTCCCACTGAGGGCGCTGGGGGAGGCTCCTTTCGTGCCTCTCTGGGCTTCTGGTGGCTCCCAGCTCTGCCTCTGTCTCTGCATGGCATTCCTCACCATGCTTTCTGCAGCCTCTTTGTCCCTTGGGAGGCTACGTTCATTTTCCTGAGACCCCACCTTCGTCCAGCCCGACCTCATGCTAGTCCTTATCTTAATTACATCTGCAAAGGCTCTGTTTACACAAACGTTCATATCCTGAGCTTCTAGGTGGACACAAGGAACTGGCTAACCCAGTCGTCCCAATGTCTGGAAATTCCACTCATATTCCGGTAGCGTTGGGTATTTTACTGATGAGAGAAAGCAGGGATCAGTATTTTCACAGAGCCTAGAGAAGAAATTTGGGGATTATTTCCCTTTCGATTTTGAGTTGGAAGTAGTGCCTTTAAGAGGCTGGGATGAAAAGTGAGGAAATTGAATAATGCAATATGGTCAACATCCTGCGAGGGCCGTGGCTGTGACAGAAGTAAGGGAAGTTGTGCTGCAAATGCCCCCTGCCAGAGTGGGCCTGAGACGATATGGATTTCCTAGTACCTGGCTATGACCCAGGGCAGCCATCACTCACCTATAGCCAGCGGGGGAACTCCGGGTGACGGTGTGACAACCTAAGATAATGCCGCCCTACAAGTGGTACACTAGCTCCCTAACCCCAAGGCATGGCTTACTTCTGCAAGTTCCCAGCTCTTCTGAGCAATCCAAAACAATCATAGGCGACAAGTGTACTGGCTTGATCAGCAAAAGGATGGATCTTGGAGCCCATCCTTCTAAGAAGCTTCCATCTTCATAAACTGTTACTGGCTGAGCAGTGTCTCAGAGCTGGGTCTCTGCATAGAAATGGTAATGTCTTCTATCAGGCCAGAGCTCACTGGGAGACCTCTGACTATCCTAGTTATTGAGAAGAAGTGGGTCTTATAGGATGAGAACTAGGCACCTGTGAGTGTCAACGTGTGGAAATCAGGGGCCATGGTGCTGGGTATCAGATTAAGTGTAGAAATGAGCAGCTGTTCCACACGCTCAGCTTCCTGGAAGCAGTCTGTGTGGGATGCACACAGTGGGAGGACTGAGACTCCACACATGACCTTGCATATGGGTGCTATAAGAAAGCAATGCCCTACAACCACATGGGCTGGGTAATTGCTCAACACACTGGGGACAGTGGAAGAGATGGTCATTGATTGGTTATAGGGTTGCTTCTAGGTGACATACTGTGAGACTCTGACACCAATGATGTGACCTTTATTTAGGGTGACTTGTGGGGCTGTGGAAGAGAAAAGTTAGACTTAAAAAAAATAGCCTTTTCCAAAATAGAATAGGCCCTGCATTTTGAGGCAATTGTCCATCAGATTTGATGGCTCCAGTCTGGGTGTTGCCGTATCATTTCAAATTCAAAGCAATTTAAAGGAATTTCCAGCTAGACTGTGGACACAGCACTCGGCACCAGGTGCCACAGTGAGCTTACAGGGTTCTGTGAATGCCTGGAAGCTTCCAAAGGATATGTCTGTTCTGCGCTGGCTAAGTTTTCCTAGTGCTTGAACTGAGGCCTTGGTTACTACACTCTTGTGACTGTGTCTGGAACAAATGTTTAAGGAAACAGCCCACCCCAAGACTCTCAGGATGGTGTGGTTGAGAAGGTGCCCATTACATAAGAAATTGTAGAGTGAATAAATTTGGAATTTTAGTTTTTCAACTTCAACATAAAAGCAGAACAGGATTGAATTTTTGGGCTTTGTGTTTTTTGTATTCCTGAGAATTTTGTAATGGGAGGTGGTATACAGTTAGGTGGGGGCATTTGGTGGTGCTGCCGCTACTCTGAGGTCTCAGCAGCAGTTGGTGAAGGGTGCAGTTGGTGGAGGGGGTGGTACCTGCCTGAAGTGGGGTGGGACCTGTCTGAGATATGGCAGACACAGGGTGGAAGAGTCAGCAGAATATGGCTCAAAGCAGTGGTGGAAGAAAAATAGAGAATCCCACTGTGTGTACTCCATCCATCAGGATGCACCTTGTTAGAAATGAGTCCAATCCCACCACAGTCTGGCCCCACCCATCCTACTGTTGAGCCCGTCTTCCCTCTCCCTGTGTTCCTGGGACTTGCATGTGTACTCACAGGTTCCTCCTACCCTTACTCAGACCTCTGCTCATCTTACTTCCTTCCTCTCTTGCTCATTACATCCAGTGGTTTTTGTGACCCCCTCTTTGTGGTCCAGCCAAGATACTATCTATTCCATCAAGCCTCTGGTGGCCTATTTACGAAGCATCTCTCTGCTTTTAACTTCTGTTGCCAGCTATCTATACCACTCTTGCCGTATGTATCCCTTTCTATGTCCTCATTGTCCTTATTTGTTAGACTTAGTATCTTCTTTACTATGGAGAAATTCTTCAAAGTCAGGATATGTATCTATAGTATCTTTGCAAGTCATGATAATAATAGCAGTTCTGTGAGATTCAAGTGCTTCAAGATAGCAGAGCACAAAAGCCCAGTGGGCATTGCTGCAGTGAAGAGGTGATGCTGGTGAGGATGGGCAGAGTGACATGGAAGAGTGGGAACCCCCCGGGCAGCCCCTCAGCAGAAAGAATGAGGTTTCCAGCAGCAGATCCAATGGCCCATGAGTGTAACAGTGCTGGGCTTGTGTCTCTCCTCTGCTATGTAAGTTGTCTTTATAGCCCTGGTGACTTCTGGCTCCTGCTTCCTGAGTGACTTCTGCTTACCACCTGCGCTTTGTGTTCTCTTAGCAGCTGTGTTTTCCTGTCCTCTCTCTCCCTGTCTATGCTGCATGCCTCTTTCCTAAAGAAAGGATCAAACTGGGCTGGCCCATGCCATCCAGTATGGAGCAAACCTCTACTAACGAGAGCTCTCGGCTTGCCTCACTGGATCTATAAGCAGGAGCTGCTTTGTCCATCATCTTTAACAGCGTGAGATCACAGCAGCGAGGCCGAACCCACAATCATCTGATCCAACCTTGGTTACCAGGGGTCATAGACACCTCCAAAAGTTACTATGGGCATAGAAGCTTCTTTATGTTTCCTCGAAAAGGAGTATTGTAGTATTTCCTGGCTTTGCTGTTACGATCGCATTTCAGGTATCTACTATGCAGGTATCATGCTAGATACATCTACACCAATCACTCAATACAGCACCCTTACGGGTCAGATACATTGGGCACTGTGACCTCCTCACGGAGAATAAGTAGCTTTTTTAATCATTCAGTGGGTGGAGAAGGGACAGCTCTAAGGTCGCACTCAGAGTGGCCTCACTTAGGAATGCGATTGATCCCTCTATGTCTGAAGCTCATGCCTTCCTGCATTGAGGAATAATATACTTTTCTCCTCCCCTTCTCCTGGAGCAATTTCTTTTTAGTAGTCTTCTTCTAATTATAAGTTCTTTAGCATAAAGCTGTGTGAGAGTGAGAGCATATACTACCTTGTGCTAAAATGCGTTTAATTTAGGCTTTAAACTTAGACTTTTTCAAATTCGTCCTTATCTTCATTCTATGTCATAGCATCTTATCACCTACCATGTGGTGTCCGGTGTCCACCCTGTGCTGCACATTCAGGCTGGAGTCCTTGCTCGGGTACCCCCTCTTTCCTCCAAGCCCTTGTCAGACACGTGTTGCCCACTTTCCCTGCACCCACCACTCAGACACCATCAGCAGCGATCCAGAGAGCTACATGCTCTGGCTTTTATTTGCAATCTAGCTACATATATTCCATATCCTTTTCCTCTTTCAAAGTCAATAAAAATAAGTTTCAGGATTTCTTAAGGTCTCTCATTTATTCTCACACGAATCAGCAGAAATGAATAACAGTCATAGGTTTGATGAATCCTGGCAGTTCCTCCATCATCCCTGAGAAGAGAGAATCTCTCATTACCCATGTCAGGGTGACTCATGGCTGCCCTCATACCCCTCCTGGAAAATCACAACCTCTCCCATTCCTGGAGTGAATAACACATCCATGGATACCTGGGGCTCTTTTCCCCTTGTGTCGTGAGAGATATTAGGTCTTCATAAGAAACAGCTCTGTTCTGTGTGGCAAAAACCTGACTGATTATTTTCACTAAACTCTGAGCTTCCTGTTGGCAAGGTGCTTGCATCCTCACAGCACTATTAAAGTTTTTTTTTTTTTTTTTTAACAATTTTTTTTCTGGATAATTGTCTCTAACTTAATTAGGAGCTCTTCTAAGAAAGCTCAAATAAACAGAAGGGTGGGGGAGAGAAATAGAAAGAGAAACGGAAAGGTTAGGGGAGAAGCAGAGAGAGAGGAGGAGAGAGCAATTTCTCAAGTCTTTGCAGCTTTTTGCCCTCATAGGATATCCTGTTGGTGGTGATGGCTTTAAACAGGAGATGTGCCTAATATTCTGGTCAGTAACCTAAACTTCTTGCCAGTAAAAACATCTTTTTGATAGCCCCAAATATGAGATTGGAAGTTGAATTAGAGTCTTTCCTGTTCACCTTGCACTGTTGGTGGCATTGAGGCTTTTGGAAACCTGTGCATGAGCTAGTCTGACTGTTCACCTTCCTCTCAAGATGCAGTAACATTACACTTGCAAAATAGTGAACATTCGCAAAAACAAGCCTGACATCAATTTTGTGCTTTGTGAGCCATCCAGCTTTGCACCTCACCCTTGCACACAGCAGTGCACACACAGTGTGCAAGCAACCCCACTTCTCCTCCACACCAGCTCAGTATCCTTCATGACACCTTCCCTGATGACCATCCCTGGTCCCTCTGAATGTCACGGTAAGGCTATAATTTAGCTCCTTAACCAATGACATTATATGGTTACCATGATCAAGTAGTTCAACATCTACTTTCCTAATCACCAGAATGTCCACATTTGTAGTTTCAGGGGAAAAGGGAAAAATAAAAGCAACTATGGTAACTTTGAGAAAATACCTGCTCTAACAACCATCTACTAGAAATATGAATGCTATTTTCTGAAAATAATAAAAGCACACCAAAGAAAAACCCCAGCAAGCCCTTGAGGTGTACAAAACAGAATAGTTAAGCTTATGAACCATGCTGAAAGTTTTAAAAGTTGTATTTCTAGTTGAGCTGACGTTTATTCCACCCTCCAGATAATACTGAGTCAGAAATTCCCTGGAAATCCAGCATAAAATAATTAGACGGGCAGCATATCAGGTATGTAGTCTTGTAAGAAGAAAATAGAAAGCTTGTTTAGCTTCCTTTTTATTGGTCTGATTTTTAAACCCTTGGGTGTGTAAGATGTGGAATTAAAGTAAATACTAAAGAAATTCTGAACACCACTATCCTTCCACTTGTCAATTACTTTAGGGTAGTGTGGGGTGGATAGAAATGTATCTGTTTGATTTCGTTCCTTCTCCTTCGCCAGGATTTTCTGAGTTTCCCGGTTATTCAACTAAGCACAAATTGCTGTTCATACAGATACATTGCCATGACTTCTGATTTGCTGGCTGTCACTCCCATTAATAACCGACCAGGCTGTCAGGCTGTCACTCCTTGTCGTTGTAATGATTTGTTTCTTACAAGGAACTTGATTCATGAGGAAGAGCGGGGAATAAAAACCCTACAGTTATCCTGTTTACTTGGAGGTACACAGGGGTTATGGGAAAGCGTTAGGCAAGAACACATACTCCACTTTTATTCTCAAAAACTAATTAGCAAGCACATTACTTGGATAATTTTTCAGCTGAACTAATACTCCGATTGGAGCTCGAAATTTGGTGGAATTGAGACCAGCTCTCAGGAATATTTCCATCCACAGTTCTCAAGTAGCAAGTAGCTTCATCTGACATAGCCCAAAGCATAGTTCTCCAAATGAAGAAAAATACTTCGCTTCCCAGAGCACACTGTGTGGCAGAGTAATCATTAGGCACCTAAAGGTGGCGTGCGGGCGAGCCGTGCCCACGGGCCACTCCCCTTGTGGGAGGCCTGGTTCTTTGAAAGCCCAGGTAGCAGAGGGTCTACCAAGGTCTAATTGCAGTGCTGTCTTCCGTTTCCGTTTTCAGCAGAATCTTCGTCTGTGCATTTAAAGAACCGTAGGCTGTGTTTGGTGACAGGCACAATGAGAATAATTACACTTGCAAAATAGTGAACATTCGCAAAAACAAGCCTGACATCAATTTTGTGCTTTGTGAGCCATCCAGCTTTGCACCTCACCCTTGCACACAGCAGTGCACACACAGTAGTGCATACCCAGTGTGCAAGCAACCCCACTTCTCCTCCAGACCAGCTCAGTATCCTTCTGATGTCCCTGCCACCCAACGCTGTGATTTCTCCAGTTCTAGCCTAGTTTCCCTGCTCTGTTCAGCAGGGAATTCTCCCACCGGTCACGATGGAAGGAGGGGAGATTCTCCCATCATCCCCCATTTCCCACAGAGTGGGTAAGAGGCCCTGATCACAGGACAGATGTGTTTGTGAGTGTCTTGGTCCCCTGAATGGCTGCTCAGCCAGCAAGCTCCTGCTCTGAGTGCCACAGCTCTATCAACAGGAAGTCTCCCTTCCTTCCCGCTTCTCCTGCCTGCTGTCCTGCAGACAGTCCCACCTCTCCTCTCTTGGATGGACAGCCACTCTCATTTTCTCTTTCCCTCCAAGTAACACCAAATCCGAGGAAAGACTGATCCTTCCAAGGGGAGCTGAGATGTGAAGTTCTGCTTATCACCCGTGACAGGTATCAAGCAAGCACATGACAATTTAAAGCAGAATGTGAAGTGTTTCCAAAAAGCCACATGTAGAAGAGTATGAGGGTGCAATCTTCATGGAAGCCTCAGACGGTGCTGTTTGTGCCCAGTCACAGGCTCCATTCCTCGCAGGCTCACCTAATACTCATGAGAAAAACTGGGAAATGTGAAATACCACACACAAAAAACGAAGTCCACAATAGCGCAGGCCTGGAGAAGAGGGCGGGCGCCTGCAGTGGGATAAGCACAACCCGCCCTGCCCCGCACACCTGCAGCTCTTTTCTATCCGGAGCAAAATCCTTAAGCTACTGGAGAGGCAGCAAAGACTATTGCCTGCAGGCACAAGGAAAGACTCTGGCCAGAGGAAGAATAAAGGTAACAAGAAATCTGCCAGGAGGGAGAGGCAGGAAACTGTCTTGGGCTCATGGTTCTGTATCGATACCAGTAGAGGTAGCAGAAGAAAGGCAGGAAACTCTCAAACAAGCCCCACCAAGGGTGCTAGGATGAGGCCGGCTGCAGGAGGAGGGAGGTCAGTGAGAAAGCCCCACCCTGCAGGCTCAGGCACACAGGGTCTGTGAAGGCCAAGGCCCAGGGAGAATTACGCACGCAGAAGTCAGCGAGAGCCATCTTTAAAGCACTGGGGAAGAAAGAGAAACCGTGAACCTGGAAATCCACACCCAACCAAAGTATCCGTTGAAAGCGAACTCAGAATAGAGACGTGTTGAAAGGAAACAAAAGATCAAAGAGCTCAATACCCGTCAATTTCAAGGAGAAGAAATAGGATACAAGCTAGAATCTTAGAAAAGAACTCAGAGCATGATTAAAATAAAGTTGATTTTTCTAATGTTCAGTTAAGTGATAACCATCGTGAGCAAAGCTAGCAGCTACGTACTGTGAGTTGAGGCATATGTGCGAGCAGAACGCACGACAGCGACACTGCCTAAGACTGCAGAGTGAAATTAGAAACGGGCTGGGTACGATTTTTATAGTACATGGGAAGCAGTGTATTATTATATGAGGATATAATGTAACAAATTAAAGTGACACATTATAAAGTCTAGGACAGCCACAGATATATTTTTAAGATACATAAATAATGAATAAATAGTGGAGATGAGATTAAAACCTAACACATCTGGAGCCAAAAGCAGGTGTAACTAGATGGAGAGAAATACAAGAACTGGGGTAACAAATAGAAAAAATGTAAGAAATTGGTAGATACAAAGAAACTAATAATCCTATAAAATACAGGCAGACTACACATACTAATTAATACAGATATTCTCTGATTTGGAATAAAACAGAAATGTTCAACTACAGGCTATCAGCAAGGGGTATGCAAGGTGTGTGCAAGGTATCCTCAAGGTGACTTAAATATCAAGGCATAATGAGGTTTAACAAAAATATAAAATACATTCCATGCTGACACTAAGGAAAGTATGGCTAGTGTAATATCAAAGTAAACTTTGAAAGAAAGGAGATTGCTAGGCATCATGAGGGACCATACATCATGATATACGGGTCAAGACATCATAATCTTGAATGTGTATGCATGTAACAACAGGGATTCAAAATACAAAAAACAAAGACTGAGTGAACTGAAAGAAGAAACAGAAAAATCCAAAATTATAATTAGATTTCTGATGTCGGCTCCAAGATACAAGGAACTTGGCAGTCACCACCCCCCAAACTTTATGATAAGGAAAAGCTGAACAAACTGAAAATTCACACCTTTCTTGGATCCATTAGAGCACTGAGTTGCAAGGCAAGCTGTCATTCCAAAATCTGGAAAGAGCAGAGAGATATAGCACCTCAGTTCAGCTACCTGGAGCAGAAGGAAGCTCCTGGGGCCTTTAGCTCATGGGAACACTGACTTGGTGAACAATTTAGACTGGTTGCTGGAAGCTGGGAGCAGAATGGTGTGAGAACGAGAAGCCCCTGGGAGCTGCAGACACGTGGGGACTCACACACTCTTTGCGGCTTGTAAGTATGATTTCCCAATATTTATAAAATATATCAAACCATAAGTCCAAGCCATCCAGAGATACCTAAGCAGGATAATTATAATAAACCCACAAATACTTAAGAAAAATAAGAACATTTAAAAAATAAAAGTAACACCATCACACCCAGATATATCATATTCATACTTCAGAAAACCAATCATGAAAAATAATATTTTGAAGGCAGCCAGTTTGCCTAAATCAAGGGGAAATGACAAATGTAAAGATAAGAGCAGAAATCGATGAAATTGAAAACAGAAAAACAATAAAGAACATCACCAAAAGATAGGGTTTTTTTTTTTTTGAGAAAATCTATAATATTGATAAATCTCTAGTCAGAATGACCAAGAAAAAAGGAGATAAGACACAAATTACCAGTATCAGGAATGAGAGGTGGGATTTCACTACAGATCAAACATCATTCGAAAAAGAATGAGTGTATAGGAATAACAACTTTATGCCCGTAAATTCAGCAACAGAGATGCAATCGACAAATTCCTTCAGAGACACAAACTATCAAAGTGACTCAAGAAGCTGTGCATAAACCAAATAGCCCCGTATCTATTAGAGCAGTTGAATTCATAGTTAACAGTCTTTCCATAAAGAAAACTTGAGACCCAGATGTTTTCATGAGTGGATTTCACCAGTCATTTAAGGCACAAATGCTACCAATTCAAAAACTTTCTCAGATATTGAAATCAAAAGAAAGACTTTTATTTTTTTTTTTAATTTTAGGTCATGTCATTCTAATTTTATTTGATTTTTTTAACTTTTATTTTAAGTTCAGTGGTATATAAGAAGGATGTGCAAGTTTGTTACATAGGTAAACATGTGTCATAGGGATTTGTTGTACAGATTATATCATCACCCAGGTATTAAGCCTAGTACCCATTAGACACATTAATCATTTCTCCTGGGCTTCTCCCTCTTCTCACCCCCACCCTCTGGTAGGCCCCAGTGTGTGTTTTTCCCCTCTATGGTTCCATGTGTTCTCATCACTTAGCTTCCACTTATAAGTGAGAACATGTAGTATTTAGTTTTCTGTTTCTGTGTTAGTTTGCTAATAATAATGGCCTCCAGCTCCATCCATGTCCTGCAAAGGACATAGTCTCATTCTTATTTATGACTGCATAATATTAATATTCCATTGTATATATGTACCGCATTCTCTTTATCCAGTCTATCATTGATGGGCATTTGGGTTGATTCCATGTCTTTGCTATTGTGAATAGTGCTGCAATGAACATATGTGTGCATGTATCTTTATAATAGAACAATTTATATTCCTTTGAGTATATACCCAGTAATGGGATTGCTGGGTCTAATAGTATTTCTGTCTTCAGATCTTTGAGGAATTGCCACACTGTCTTTCAGATGGTTGAACTAATTTACACTCCCAACAATAGTATATAAGGGTTCCTTTTTCTCCACAATCTCGACAGCATCTGTTATTTTTGACTTTTTTTTTTTAAAGACAGAGTCTTGCTCTGTCACCCAGGCTTGAGTGCAGTGGCACGATCTTGGCTCACTGCGAACTCCACCTCATGAGTTCAAACAATTCTCCACCTGAGCCTCCCAAATACCTGGCATTGCAGGTGCCCACCACCAGGTTCAGGGAATGTTTGTATTTTTAGTAGAGATGGGGTTTCATCATCTTGGCCAGGCTTGTCTTGGACTCCTGACCTCATGATCCACCCACCTCAATGCAATGAGTGAAGAAAAATAAATAAATTACAAGTATATAGATTGGAATGGTAGAAATAAAACTTTCTGTATTCACAGATAGTCCTCTATTTAGAAAATCCCAAGGAGTCTAAGAAAATGTTTTGCAACTAATAAGTCAAATTTAGCAAGAATATCAACTACTAGGTCAATAAACAAACTAAATTGTATTTCTATATCCTAGCAATGAACAAATGAAAATTAAAATTTCTGAAACAATATTTCTTACAATAGCTCCTTAAAACATTAAAATATATATTTTGTTATAAATTTAACAAAATATAAGTAATGTGACAAAATATGTGTATGACCTGCATGCTGAAACTGTAAAACATGAATGAGAGAAATCACAGATAAAGATAAGGAGAGAAATACTGTGTCCATGAACTAGAAGACCCCCTGTTGTTGATATGTCAATTCTTCCTACATTGATTTACAAACTCAGTGCAATCCCAGTGAAAATCCTAGCAAGATTGTTTTTAGAAGTGATTGTAAAATGTATACAGTTAAGCAAAGGAACCAGAATAACCAAAATAATTTTGGAAAAGAGCAAAGTTTGAGATTTCAGCAACCTAAATTCAAGACTTAATATAAAGCCACAGTAATCAAAACAATGTAGCATTATAAAATGGATAAACACATGGATCAATGAAATAAAATAGAATCCAGAAACATGTCCCCATGCATGGCCAAATGATTTATGCTAATAATGGCCCCAATATTAGCATAATCGTTAAAATCACAGACTTAGAAACCACAGCCAGCATGGCTCTATGTGAGTTATGGCTCTCGCATTTCCCTGTGTGGTCCTGGATAGGTTTTACCATCCTAGCATTATGCTGTGTGTTCTTGGATAAGTTACTATCTTCCTGTGCCTCTTTTCCTTTTTCTTGAAAATAGCATTAATAACAATACTCTGTAGTAACATCTGTCTCCCTCTTAGAATAGTACTGGTGCGTATTAAGTGCCATAAAAGTGTTTTCTATAAAGTGATATATGGCATGCCTTAACACAGTTAATGGCATGAAGCAAAGAAATCAAGTTAACTTCAACATTTTAAACATTCTCTTTCAAGGGGCACAGATTTAATAATATAGGTTTATATATTTTTTTCTCACCAGTCTGCATTATTTTGTCTTTAAATAAATAAAATTATGTAGTACTAACTGTGTGAAGTTGGTCAATTTTTTTCCAAAAATTTTACAAAAAGCCACTGGCAGATGGGCAAAATGTAAATATTATAATAATTAAGTTAAAATGTAATGAGTTACTGAGCCAACTTGGAGGTGAAGGGATTAAGGACAATTTAGAATTTCTAGTTTCCAGATCCTACATAACAGGAAGTCAATAAATAATTTCTATTATTGATGCAATGAGAAATAAAGTTAGATATATTATTTTACCAAATCAATTGAAAAACAAAAAATAATAATTAACAACACCCAAGGAGGGCAGGCAAAGGATAACAGGGTGTCTGGCTAAAATCTCTCACCATTCCAAGGAGACAGTGAATAAGCGTTTTCTGAAATTAATAAATAAAGAGAGGTTAAGACATTGTGTTAGTCTGCCTGAGCTACCATAGCCATACCACAGATTGTGTGTCTTAAATAATAGACACTGACGTCTCACAGTTCTAGAGGCTGGCAAGTCCAAGACCAAGGTGGTAGACGACTCAGTCCCTGGTGAGGACTCTCTTTCTGGCTTGCAGACAGCCACCTTCTCACTGCCTCCTCACATGGTGGCATGGCAGGGGTTAGGGGAGAGAAAGAGAGTGCACACAAGCACACGTTCTGGCGTCTCTTTCTTTTCTTACAGAGGTACTGATTCCATCCATCATGAGGGCCTCAAACTCATGACCTCAAAACTAATTACTTCCTAAAGGCCCCACCTCCATACACCATCAAATTAAAGGTTAGAGCTTCAACATATGAATTTTGAGGGAACACATATACTTATTCTGTTACACTGTTAACCACCAGAATAATTAAAGATAATATGTTTGAGTAGGGCTGGGAGGTACGAAAGATTTTTTTTTTTTTTTACATTTGATCACCAACATATTGTTAGAATTATTTTTTACTATGTACATATATTACTTCAAAAATAAAAAGAGACATAACTTTGGAAAAACACTCAAAAAACTGCATATTAATACTGTGTAGAGTAACATCCTTATTACCAGGGTTATTTTTCTGCATTAAAAGGAAGCCAAGGCAGGGACATTGCTGAAATCATTGTCAAAATACTTTTTGTGTGGTTCAAAGAGAAAACATTCTTTAGGCATGTTCACAGGGAAATACCGTTTTAAATGTAATTTTTCTTTGTTTTTAAATGTTATTTTCCTGTTTTGAAAACATTTATTTTTCTTTTAGTCTTTAATCATTAGGTCCTTACCAAGAAAGGAAATAAAAAGATTGCCATAATTGAGATACAAGAAAACGTCAAACACAGAGGTTGTTTTGTTTGTGTTTATCACACCTAAGGGGAAAACCTGATCACTGTTTAGAATGAGGATCTGAATAACGATGATGTGTTGTATAGCTTTAACAATAATTTGTTGGTGGCTGTTACAGTTTAAATCAGTTACTTCTTAGTTCTTTGTAAGGTAAATAGCTTTTCCGACTTCCAAATTGCAAGGACAACTTAGGGTCAAGATCAGGTGTCTCGCTGATATGAAATAAACAAGATTGTCAAAACAGGAGAGGAATGGCGTGCACCTGCCACAGATACTGACACAACCACCTATTTCTGGAGGTGTTCCGACTCCAGGGAGTGCTCAAAGGGTGCAGAGGCTACTTAGTCAAGCAGCCGGTTCTGGAGTTCGTTAATTCTGGAATTCATAATTCAGGGCACATGCAGCTGGTGTTTGAAACCAGGAGATCTTTAAACCGCCTCTCTACTAGCACCATTCAGTCCGAGCTCTTCTTGGGGAGACAGAAACTCTTCTTTAAAAGCAGAAGCAAAAAGGAGGCCAAGGTTAAACAGTGCTCTGGGAAGGTAATGGGAATAAACCCAACTGAACTTTCTCAGGATTGCACTTTCACAGGGGTCCATACTGCTGTTTGGACGACAGTGCTGAAAACAGCACTTTATTGTGGCTCCTAAAACTTCTTCCTCTTCTTCAGCACAACACAGAACTAAAGAACAAAACACCGCTAACGACTATAATTACAGAGGAAAGCAGTGCAAATGAGTGACTACCTGGCCTCACTATTTAGAGCAGAAGAATTGCCTTAAAATTACCATCATTTTTAAACCTCACTTTTTCATCAACTTGAAGACATCTCTGTGCCCACCAATTTCTAGCAATCTACCTGAAAATCTGTCTATTCTACATTATTTTCTAAATCTATGTTTAGTTAATAAACCGCAATTGCAACAGGTCCTCGCTGTACTTTTAAAATTGGATCTCCATGGGACTGTAGTTGTCTGACGTTTCCATAAGCACATATTCTCATACTTTCCTCATCACAGGAAATACGCATTCAGTTTAGAGGTGCAGGGGCAATTACAGTGGCCGACAGGTGCCTCCAGCAGCTAATCAAAGTGATAGGCTGGAAGTTCTCCACTTCTCAGGAGACAGCATCATTGTCTCCAGCAGATACAAGCCAAACAGCACGATGGTCTCCAAAATAACGACACAACCAGGCTAAATAAAGTTTTAAACTAACCCATCACCCTATAGAAGCATGCTGAACACAGCTTCAGAGGATGACAGAAGAAGAGGGAGTTTTGTGAAATAAAAAGACATCGGTTGCCTCCTGCTTCTTGGCTCCTCCTGTTGCCAGGTTTCTGTGGCTAGCTTTTGGTCCACTCAGATTTCTAGGACAGGCAGAAATCTTCCCAGTGAGCTCTTAGAGTGCAGGCCTCAGAACTTCGATAGCCACATTACGAGGTAGTAAATATAATAACGATGTGGCTCATTTCTTGAAATATCCATATCCTTCAGGTGGTAAAGCACTGCGCCAGCCACGAACACATCGAGTTGAAGGAGGTGGGGGAAACACGTATCTTCCAAAAACAACCGAGAACTAAAGCTATTTCCTAATAGAAGAAAAAGGCCAAATGGCTGGGATTCCCTCCGGTTTTATTACCAGTGTCCATTTCCGGGTTTTGTTACACTTTATTGCCTCAAAACGTGAATGCCTCTGTCTCCAACGGTACTCATTCTTTCCAGCCATTTCCCGCTGCATTAGTGACAAAAACCCATCAGTGGGGCCTATTCTATTTCAGCTTTATCACATCGCTGTACTCAGGAGGGCCGAATGCAATTTAAAAAATAAAACCGTGATTTCTGTCATCTGAAACCTGCTTGGAAAACTTACATGAAAATACGGCAGTGGGATGATGGAGGTGGACGGAAGAAGGAAAAGCCCTCTGCTTTAAAAAGTTTCTGCCTATTGCAGTAGAATAATCTGCACGGATTGTCAAGGCACCGACACTGCGCAGCTCCTAAGGCTGAACAGCAGTTTGGAATTGGCTATTGAACTTGGCGTTTCACTTTAAAGGTTCTGGACAGAATATTCTTATTAAGCTGTTTTCCAAATGAACGACTTTCCCAGATTCCACGAGGTCCTTTCTATTCAGTACCAAGATGTGAAAAGTGCCTGACCCTTCACCTGGCACCTGCTGTGTCGGCGTGCTCCACTCCCATTTCCGCCTTTTTAGGGGTTTTCCCACATGCCTCTCCTCCTGCCTTACCTCTCCAGCAAGGCAAGTCCTCTGGGACACTCGGTTTTCTTCCCTGAGTCCTAACGACCCTCCATAGCCTCACTGCCTTCCCACCATGCTCTGGGTTGGTTCTCAGTTTGCGCGGCTTACAGAATTATCACAAAACCACAGAACTGCAGAACATTAGCGACTGTGATAAAGGAGGGAAATCAGACAGAGGTCCTCAAGCACATTGGTGTTCCAGCCTTCAGTGTAGGGACTGTACACCCGTGGCCATCTTCTTTAATTTTTCTGAGCTCTAACTTTTTTTTTTCTCAAGTGGAGCATGGAATTACATTGAATGAGATAACCTGTGAATCGGTTGACATCCCACCGAAAGGTCACCTCCTCAAAACACGTTTCCATGACTCCTCCAGGTTCACCTCCTCTCCACGCCCTCAATGTTGGACTCATCTCCATTATGGCCTGGTTAGGTTTTGTTGCAGTTTATCCCATACGTACTTTCCCTATTTGGTAGTTAAGTGTCTCAAAGACTTGTCTTATTTAAATTTGAAGTTTTCTCCGAGTGAAGAAAATAACAATTAGTAACTATTCCATAACATAGTAGATACTTATATATTTGACACGTGAATAAATGCACTTTGTAGACCATAAAATACCCTGTAAACATAAGGTGCTACTAAACGCGAATACAAGCCATAGCTAGCAGGCCTCTTAACATGATTTATGTGGACGCCTTTATTCATACAAGAGGGAACAGAGGTACAAAGGGATGGAACCATGTTATTTTACCCCATGATTCGTCACCAATACATTTGAAGCCATAGTCAAGTCTCCTGACTCTCCATTCAGAACTCTCTTCACCACTTCCACCTCTTCACCCTTTCTTTGTATGTATTGATTTACCATGCAGATTATAACCTTTTTAAATCTGAGAGTCATGTAATCTAATTCTGTATAAACTTATTTCAAATGTTTTCCATAAATGTGTGAAAAATAATGATGATACTGGTTGTGGTGATTATGTTAGTGCCAAAAAATTATTTTAGGTGATAAAATGTTGGGGTTTCCAACGTATTTCCAATATCAACATAAACTAACATATACACATAAACTATCACAACACACTTATTGTAATTAAAAATAATGCAATTTTTTTTTTCTTTTGGAAGAGTCAGGTAGAATTAGTAAGCAAATTTCAAGCTGGTACCTTGGTTCTTTGTATTTTTTAAAAATAAATGTCTATATTGTTCTATACAAGGGTATGTGCCCTTCTACTTATGAAATCATAGTTGACTGGATAATCTGAAGTCTCTTTCCACTATAATATAACCATATCCCAAGTAAATGACCACAAACTTGTTTTCTAATCCTTTTTTGAGCTCAATGGAAAGTAAGGGACATCTCCAAAAGCAAACAAACACAAACTTTAAACAAACTAGTGAAAAGTGAGCACTGGATAAATACAAAATCAAGGATTACTCTAGAGACAGATGCCTGTAACTGTATCAGTTGCTAGGAAACTATTTGCTAAGATCACAGCAAAATTTTAGGGGTGGTGGGGGTGGGATAAACCTGGGACTCCCACTTCCTAAATCAGGAAACCTCCAAAGGGTTTTAATGTGAACCTTGATTATTAGTGTTGATTGATTTCCAAAGAAACAAATACAGATTTCCAGAGGAAATCAACTCTAATCTAAGCCTCAGGATTTCTGCAACTTACATACAATAAAAATATTGCTGCAAAACCTGACCAGTCAATGTCTTTATACTTGAAGTGGCTTAAATGTAGACAATACAGTTGGGTCTTATTTTGTTTTTAGGCAAATTGATAATCTCTATCTTTTAAAGCTCATGTGATTGGATCATTTGCACTTTTAAATGTCATTGTTTTAACATTTTAAGACCATTGGAGAATCACATGCATTTATATAAGAAATATTAATAATAAGAAATATTAAATAATATTATTAAACATAATAATACTAAGTAACAATACAGAGAGGTCTTTGTACTCTTTATCCAGTTTTCCCCAATAAAAAAATCATGCAAAATTATAGTGTAACTTCAGAAACAGAGAATTAACATTGGCAGTGATACAATCCACTAATCTTATGACGATTCCTCTAGTTTTAATTGCAATTGTCTCTCTCTGAATGTTTAGTTCCATGCCCGTTTATTAGGTATATAGTTCCTGTATATACCATCACCACAGTCAAGACACTGACCTTTTCCACATCTGCAAGGACCCCTCATGTTGCACTTTTACAACCACATCCACTGTTGTCTTTCTTTCCCACTCCATCCCTACCCTGGCAACAACTAATCTCTTTTCCACCTCTGGATCATTGTCATTTCAAGAAAATCACATACACGGAATCATATAGTATATAACCTTTGGAGACTAGCTTTTCCCACTGAGCATAATTCCTTTGGGATTCATCTAAGTTGCCAGGCGTGTCAGTAACCTGGTCCATTTCACTTCTGCATGACGCTCCACAGTATGCATCTACCCAGGGTCTACCCACTCACTACTTGAAGGATGTCTGGATTGTTGCCAGTTTTGAGCTAGTACTAATGCTGCAATGAACATTCATGTACAGGTTTTGTGTGAACATAAGTTTTTATTTTTCTGTAAGAAATGCGCCAGAGTGCAATTTCTGAGTTGTATGTTAATGTTATGTTTTATGAGAAACTGCTGAATTTTTTAAAGCAATTGCGTCATTTTACATATCCACACACAATGCAATTTTTCTGCATCCTTGCCAACATTTGGTAATGTCACTATTTTTTATTTTAACCATTTTGATAGGTGTGTGATATCTACTATAGTTTTAATTTACATTTCTCTAATGGATAATGATAAATGTCTTTTTATGTGCTTATTTGCCATCCGCATACCCTCTTCAATAAATGTCTCTTCACATGTTTAGCCCATTTTCTACCTAAATTATTTGTGGATATTTTTGGACTGTTGATTTTTGAGAGTTCTTTATAGATTCTACATACAGATCCATTGAGGGATATATTTGTTTCTACCAATCTGTAGTTTGTTGTTTCATTCTCTTAAAGGCTTCCATTTGACCTGGAAGGAGGACCCTATCTGAGGGACCTTCCATGGCTCAGCTGAGGTTGGAAAATGCTGGGCTAGCGTTAATTCTGCTGTTGTATGGAAGGTTCTAAAATGCCCTGATCCTAAATTGCTCCTCCAGTCCCCGGGTCCTGAACCAAACTGTCTTTTGCATTTCAATGTTGAGGGTTCTCCCGTGGTCGTCTCTTGCATTGTTTCCAGGGTATGTACAATTTTTGCTCAGAGAATTAGAAAGAGACAAGTCTATGCCATTTTTTCTGGAGCAAAGTAGATCATTCACATTTAACATGATTGATGAGAGAAAAAGCTAACACTTCTTGCCAGTTCTTTTCTAATTGTTTGATCATTCTTGGTTTCCTTATTTCTAATTTATGTTTCTTCTTTGGGTTAATTAAACAGTTTTTAGGATTATTTTCTATCTTCTATATTGAGTTATTTTTATATCCCATTTTTTTAAATAGGTAACCATTAATTCATTAGAGTCTACTTTCAAGTAATATTAAGCCACTCCCCAACCTTAGAGCAGCGTATTTCCCATGCTTTCCACTACCACTGTCATATTTTACCCTTAGGTTAGCCGTAAATATACTGTATTACAGGTGGAGTATCCTTACCTGGAGATGCATGCGACCATAAGAATTTTGGATTTGGGATTTTTTTCAAATTTCAGAATATTTGCATTATGTTTACCAGGTTAGCATCCCTCATCTGAAATCCAAAATGCTCCAATGAGCATTTTATTTGAGGGTTGTGTTGGTACTTGAAAAGTTTTATGTTTTAGAGCACTTGGCTTTTGGATTTTCTAATTAGGATGCTCAACTTATGCTATGATTTTTTATTTACACAGTAATCATCTTGTATAATAATTAAAGACAAGTAAAAAAAATATGTATGCACCCTTTGTTTTCTCCATTCCCAGTAGTTCTTATTGTTGCCCTAATTTTTAGTCTGATATCATAATTTTTCTACTTTAAAGACTTTCTTTAATGTGTTTTGTTGAGATAGCCTGCTGGCAATGAATTTCTTGAATTTTACTTTGGGAGAATTATTTATTTGTAAAAGATAATTTCACTGGAAATAACATTTTAATTTTATATTTACTTTTTATTTTGTCTCCTTCTTTCTGCATTCTGAAAGTGTTCCTTTATTGTCTTCTATCTAGCACAGTTTCTGACAAGGAGTAGGCTGGGTTTAGCTTTATTTCTCAATGTGTGGTGTTTCTTTATACCTGGCTGCTTTCAAGATTTCCTTGTTTAATTTCACTTTAAACAATTTGAGTATGATATACTTAGATAATATTCGTGTGTGTACATGTGTGTGCGTGCCAGGGGACATAGGTGTTTTGTTTGGTTTCACTATGACTTCTTGGGGGAATTTACTCTACTGGGTGTTATTTAAACTTATGGATCTATTGTTCAGTGTCTGTGTTAATTCTAGAAAATTCTTGGCCATTATTTCTTCAACTATTTCTCTTACCCTATTTCTCTCTTTTTCTTCTGGGATGCCAATTACCAATATTCCAGGTCATTTGCTGTTGTCTCCTGGATATTTTGTATTGACCTAACTTAAAGTTAACTGATTCTTACCTTGGCATTGTCGATTCATTTATTTCTCTTCTTATCTTTATTTCTCTACAAAAGAATTAATTTGCTCTTTTTTTAAAATGTGGAAACTTAGATAATCGACTTGAGATGTTTCTTCTTTTAAAATGTAAGCTCTAAATACCACAAATTTTCCTCAGAGCACCATTCTCACTGCATTCACATATTTTGAAACATTGACTTTTATACAATTTATTTAAACTATTTGATAGTTTACTTTATTATTTCTTCTTTGGACCATAACGTATCCTGACATGTATTATTCAATTTGCAAACACTTAGAGATTTTTGCACATATCTTTTTGTTATTGATTTCTGGTTCAACTCAATTGTGACCAGAAAATATGCTTTGCATAATTTCAATCATATAAAACTTACTTAGTCTTGTTTTTATTTCCAGTATTAGTCATTTGTAATTGTAGAGAATTCAACGTTGCCTGTATTTCCCAGTGTTCCTGAAAAAGTGCTAGCTTCCTGACACTCTTTACGTTACACGAAAATCTAACCTGAAGTCATTTTCTAGTTAATTGTTCTGATCCAAAACGTAGACTTCTCTAGTGTCTTCAGGTGGCCAAATAACACTGCCTGAAGGTCTCCAGGGCTAAATAAAGTCTAGGACATTGAAGACATCTCTGGATCACAAAACCCAAGACACACAGGTCTGCTGCTTCATGGAGAGATTTTTTTTACACACCGAAGGACAACAGTGAGCAGGAGACCTCTCAGAAAGGATGGGCCAGTTACCTCCTTTCTTCTGACAAGCAGGAATAATCCTGCATTCTTTATCTTCACTGTACTAGGTTATGAGGGCTTGTAATCAATTACAACAAAGTTGGTGGCTGAAAACAACAGAAATCTGTTCTCCCATGCTTCTGCAGGCAAGAGGTCTGAAATCAAGGTGTCGGCAGCATTGTGCTCCACCTGAAAACCTGAGGGAGAATGTTTTCCATGCCTTCTCTGGGCATCTGCATTGCTGGAAATCCCTGGCTTACAGGCACATCATTCCTGTCTCTCTGCCTCCATCACACCATCTCTGCCTCCATCACTCCAGTCTCTGCCTCCATCACTCCATCTCTGCCTCCATCACTCCATCTCTGCCTCCATCACTCCATCTCTGCCTCCATCACTCCATCTCTGCCTCCATCACTCCTGTCTCTGCCTCCATCACACCATCTTTGCCTCCATCACACCAACTCTGCCTCCATCACTCCCGTCTCTGCCTCCATCACTCCAGTCTCTGCCTCTATCACACCAACTCTGCCTCTATCACTCCATTTATGCCTCCATCGCTTCATCTCTGCCTCCATTGCTCCATCTCTGCCTCCATCGCTCCATCTCTGCTTCCATCACTCCTGTCTCTGCCTCCATTACTCCATCTCTGCCTCCATCACTCCATCTCTGCCTCCATCACTCCATCTCTGCCTCCATCACTCCTGTCTCTGCCTCCATCACTCCATCTCTGCCTCCATCACTCCTGTCTCTGCCTCCATCACTCCCGTCTCTGCCTCCATCATGCCATCTCTGCCTCCATCACTCCATCTCTGCCTCCATCACTCCCGTCTCTGCCTCCATCACGCCATCTCTGCCTCCATCACTCCATTTATGCCTCCATCGCTTCATCTCTGCCTCCATTGCTCCATCTCTGCCTCCATCGCTCCATCTCTGCTTCTATCACTCCTGTCTCTGCCTCCATTACTCCATCTCTGCCTCCATCACTCCCATCTCTGCCTCCATCACTCCATCTCTGGCCCCATCATTGTGTGGCCCTCGCCTTTCTCCCTCTGCTTATGTGTCTTCACTCCTTCTTATAAGGGCACCACCCATACTGGATTAAAGCCCACCCTAATAACCTCATCTCAACTTGATTATTTCTGTAAGGTCAAATTTCCAAATAATTTCTCATTAACACATATGAGGCACCAGGACTTCGACATAACTTTAGGGAAACAAAATTTCATCCATAAGAGAGATGTCCCATAGTATATAAATTTAACCTGTTCAAATTAAAATTCTGACCTTCTCAACTGGAACTATCCTCTGGTGATATTCTTCTTCTCATCTGATGTCAAGTTCTTAACTACCGGTTACCCATCAAAAAATCTTTGAGTCAGCCAAGCACAGTGGCTCATGCCTGTAATTCCAGCAGTTTGGGAGGCCAAGGCGGTGGATCACTTGAGGTCAGCAGTTTGAGACCAGCCTGACCAATGTGGTGAAACCCCGTCTCTACTAAAAATACAAAAATTAGCCAGGTGTGGTGGCGTATGCCTGTAATCCCAGCTACTTGGGAGGTTGAGGCAGAAGGATCCCTTGAAGCATACTTGGGAGGTGGAGGTTGCAGTGAGCCAAGATTGCACAACTGCACTCCAGCCTAGACAAAAGAGTGAAACTCCATCTCAAAAAGCAAAAAATCTTGGAATAATTCTTGAAAAATTTTTCTTACATCTAATCTCTAAAGAAATCCTGTTTATATATACATATACCTCCTTTATTCACCCCTTATCACCACTTCTATTGTTCCTCCCTTGGTTTGAGGCATCATATTTATAAATTGTTTTCTAATGTTCCCTTGTGTTCCTCTACCAGAACTTTTAGAACTAGTATTCTAATAGCCAATTTTACTCCCACTTTTTTTGCTTTTAAAAACAGCACTGCAATCGCCATTCTTACGTAAAGATGTTTCTAGACTGAAGCAACTATTGCTTCCAAGTAAAGTCCTAGAAGTTGCAGAATCAAAGGTAAGCACATTTTACATTTTGTTACATCTCTTTCTATTGGCTTTTGAAAGGTGGTATAAACTGTTCCCTTTTAAATAATCAGTAGCTTACAGCAAAGACAAACTTTTCTGCTTTCTGTTATGAATCTTGACTTTTGAGAAAAAAATAAGCTATTTTCTTCTTAGGTTTACTTACTGATATTTTTGTATGCCCTCAAGGCACTGTTTAGACACAAGTCCTACTCTCGTGGGCCTTACATTTTAGTTAGGAAGACAGACTATAAATGATGGCCATAGTAAACAAATAGGCTTATACAGTATATTAATTTTGACATCTAAATGGAAATGAGCAGCAGGTCAGGAAGCCAGAAGTGTAGTGAAGTGTGGGATGAGAAGGTCATGGAGGGCTCACTGGGAAGTTGATGATGGAGTAGAGGCTGGAGGAGGAGGGCTTGGTTCTGCAGCCCTCTGCGAGGGGGGCACTCCAGGTGGAGGAAGCACCAGGGCAAGCCCCAAAGAAGGAGCATTCTTGGTGTCACAGGACCCTTAGGGTGTCACTTTTCCAGCCAGAAGCCCCTGTTGCTGGTGGTGCCTTTGTGCAAGTTTTGCTTGGGCTGCTGAGCTCATTCTGCCCATTTGGCCTGGCAAGCTGTGCTTGGCTCCTGCTAACAGCCTGGATCCCGTCACTGCTAAGGGTGAGTGAGCCAGGTACAGGGCAGCAAGGGGTACATAAGTGAGCAGGTGCAGGGTATGGCTACTGTGCAGTCAGGCACGACAGCTGCTGTGGGGCAGTCATCAAGTCTGTGGCTGGACCAGGAGTACTGCAAGTGGTTTCCACTGTGGGGACTAGGAAACATGGTGGTAACCAGAAGCTTGGAGATGCCAGGAACTACAGAACTCCAAAAACGATGTCACAGCCTTGGCTCAGGGAACTCCTAGGTCTGGGCTCCCTGAAGGGCCACAGCTCTTCTCTCCTTCTCTTCTCATTGTCTGCAACATGGTGAGTAGGGGGCATGTATCTGCCTTGTGTGTGTTACAGCTCTTTCAGTCCCACCATTCAGCAGGTTCCAAGTTCTTGTCCCAGGTCCAGGAAGAATGAGGTACACAGACAACTGGAGGGTAAGCAACACACAGAGGTGTTTTATTGAATGACAGCACAATTCTCAGGAGACCCAGAGTGTGTAGCTTCTTTCTGCAGGCAGGTCATCCTGACAAGTATGCAGCCTCAATGGAAAGGAGACCCAGAATGGGTAGCTCCTATCCACAGGCAGGTTGACCTGCCCTCTCTGTGAATCTGGCTGAGTCTGAGAGTTTTTATAAGCTTCAGAAAAGAGGTACATGCTGATTGGTCCATGGGAAGTCATGAGTGAGCCAGGGAAAAGCACCATAAGTCCTCACTCCAGGCTGTGGATTCCACCCAGAACCGACAGCCTGGCCCTCAAGTTTCAGGCCATCCTTGGCTTGAAGGTGGGGCTTCACCAGGGACCTGCCCCTTGCCACCATCTATATGTCATCGATGGTGTCCAGGCTGTTTGTGCTGAGTGGCACCTGCTGGTCCATGCTGAGTTACCTTTAGTCCCTACTTGGCTTCCCTCCTGTGCTTGTGGGCACCCAAAGTCTGGAGGAGGGCAAGGCAGCAGGGGACTAGTGCATCAGTGCTGCTGTGAGTGCTGACACATTCAGCAGAGTGGCAACAGCACCCAGGCTCAGCCACAACTTTGATCCAAATTCAGAGCAGGTGCCACAGCAGGGAGAGGCCAGGCAGCAGTAGCAGGCACTTCTGAGCCTGTGAGGGGAAGAGGGCTTCCTAGGCCCCCAAGAGCACAGGGATGCCAAGGTCTGCAGCCATGGCTGGGTGGCTCCAGCTGCATCCAGGAGGGTGGGCACGAGTCCCACCAACTTGGATGGGGAAGGGGCTCTCACCTATTTCCGGCTCCCAGCAGCTGGTGGAGTGTGCAGCCCCAGCTACGCCTCCCCTGCTGCAGCGGGCATCATGGCAGCAGCCACTCTAGATGGGCCACTGCTGCCATCACTGGCACTATCAAGGAAGAGCCAGGGACCAGTGAGGCTGAAGCTGAAGGGAGAGGGAGGAACAGAAGGAAGTGAAGGCAGAAAGGTCATTGCCCTCTGTGGTCAGTTCTTGGAGGCTTGGTGAGTGGCAAAAGGACCTTGACTTTTCCTCTTAGTGACACAGGTGCCACTGGGGGGCAAGGAGCAGAGGATTCACAGAATAATCATGTGACCTGGTCCACCTTGAGAACTGTGCAGGGAACAGGCTGCTAGAAGCAAAGGTGGGGGCAGGTTCCAATTGCATGGCCCTCGTTTCTCTCCAAGTCCTCACCAGAAGTGCTTCTAACAGCAAATTTCTACCAATAACCTCTTCAAAGAATCTGGACTTTTGCTATATACTCCTCAGAAAAATTATTCCAACCTCGACCCATTGTCCAATTCCATGGCCATTTCAGTATTGCTATGTGTTTGTTATAGCACCACTCCACTGTCAGTACCAAGATATGTATGCATTTGTTAGAGCTCTGCTAGAGAAACAGAACAATTGTGGGTGTGTGTGTACAGAAAAGTGCAAGCAAACCACGATCCTAAATTTCCTGTATGAGTTTTACAATTTGTTAAATAAAGTTATTTTCAAAAGTCATGAATTATAAATAATGTGTTAGTAGAGAGAGAGATTACATGAAATCAGCTTAAACAGTTATGGGTACTGGCTTAGCACATCTGAAGTCTCTGGAGCAGACCAGCAGGCCAGAAAGTCTCAAGCAGAGCTGATGCTCAGTCCGCAGGCAGAATGTCTTCTTCCTTAAGGAAACCTCAGTTTTGCCGCTAAGCCCTTTCGACTGACCAGATGAGGCTCACCCAGATTACAGAAGATGATCTTCTTCACCTAAAGTCAACTGTTTGTAGCTATCTTCACATCTACAAAACACTCTCCCAGCACCACCTATATTAGTGTTTAATTGAATTAATATTATAGCCCAGCATTATCAACATGTAAAACTGAGTGTCACACTCTGGGTGTCTAGCCATTTGTGTAGGAAGTATTCCATGTCATATCTCTTCAGGGGTAAATGCTAGAGGCAAAAAGAGGGGTGGATACACTTATTGTTTACTGTGAGTCATTTAATCAGAAATCTGTCTCTGATCCAGAATGCCTCCTGTGTGAATTCAGGAAAGAATTAATAAAGATGAATATTAAAAACCCAGCAGTCATCAAACAACAAAATAATAAACTTTAAGGAAAGTTTCTACTAGTTTAATTAAGTGTTACAGTTTTGGGAACATCTTCCAAAACATGCACCAAAAATTTATTACTGTAACTCAGCTGAAAATCTCAACATCTGTTGAGTGTGGATAAAATTTGTTTGTACTCAGTGGACTGTTAATATAAAATTACACTGTATCCTGTTTACTATTTGGTGAGGGAAACAGTTAAATTGACCTAAGTATATATACATTGGCTCCTTCCTTCATGTCTTTCCTTTCATCAACTTGTTTTTGGGTTCTTTTTTATTGAGTTCATATTTTTATTAAATTCTTAAGCACATAAAGGTATTTGCTCCTGTTTCTTGAAAATGTTCTCCACCCCACAACTGTGTTCTTCTCTAGGTTTTACATTTTTTTAAAATCAATAATTAATTAATTTTTGCCATTTACATGTGATTCATTTTATTTTGGTCTTAAGAATAGAGTGTTGCAGATGTCAGACAGGATCCTGGCACCTGTGGAAAATAAGCCCTATACCTACAGGCAGAGAAAACTCAACAATGAATTCCCATGTAATAGCTTGTAAAGTCGCCCCTCCCACCCAGCCTGGAGCATCTTCCCAGCACCAAGAAGTGACTGTGAAGCCCCTTGCCTTGGAAGATGGGCAGTTCTTACTGCCTTCCTGGTTGTGTCCACAGTTGCAGGTCCAGACTTCTCTCCTGTGGGGTGTTCTCTTTCTCTTTTTTTTCAGAGACACCTTCTACTGTGAGAATTCTAGGGATTTTATCCATTCATATTCTGAGCACTGCTTTTTGAAGCCACGGGTAGAACTGAAATGTTCACACTGATGGGTCAGGATCTTGACTTTCTTATCCACCGCAATCTCATCTACTTGAATGGTTGATGCTGGCACATTGTGGCTAGTTTTAGGTTGTACACAGTAATCTGCAAACTTGTATATCTGCACTTTGCTCCTTTGCCATCATTTCACTTAGGTGTTGCCTGCGTAACATTCTGTGGCCAGGCCCCATTCTGCCCTCTTCACCTAAAAATCAGATACTTAACTTAATACAGCTACCTTAGTATCTCCTGGAACAAAATTCTTGATATTATTTAACAGGTGTTCTTTTCTGTCTTTTTATAGGGTCCACATGCGTTCAAATAGATGATCCTATCATCTTCACACAACCATATCTGTAGGCTCTAGATGGGTATCTGAAATCAATAGGAGTGGAATCATGGTAATTAAATTATAGCACTTACATATAATTACACTTATGTAAAAAAATGCCCACCCCTACTCAGAGCTACTCCTGAATATGATAGACATAAATCTTCATAAATGATCAGTTCTCCTTGGGGGTGGGGAGGGGAAAGAACGTTAATCGTTAAAATTATGCCAGGAAAAAAATAGGATACTGGAACTATTTCACTTCAGAGAAATCATTTGATTCAAACTCCAACTTTAAACAGGCACTTTTCAATAATTTTTATCTTTGAAATTTAATTTTAATGCAAGTCTCTTTGTAACTCTTTGCCCTGAAGGAAACTGGTCTCCAAGCATGTGCTTTTTGAGAGTTGTGTTAAGCAAGCCTTAAAGTCAGAGCTTCTGGACTCATACCTTCATGTTATCAGGAACATACGTGACGCTTGGCATTTAGTGAGTATTTAAACAGTGAACTGATACCTGCTTGAATAAGTTGATTGATTCATTAAGATGACATCAAAAAAGAAGTCTTCTCTCCCAAGCATTCAGTAACACAACCTAAACAACTACTTTGTGTTAGATGAGACTGATTTGCAGATTGGGCATGTACTACCTAAGGTAATCAGAAGGAACAAGTTTGTGAGAGTTTGCAAGAAGCCTGGCCTCAGGGTCTGCTTGGAGAGTTGGGTGACAGGGAGTCCTAGATGGATTCAAGGTAGATGGGCTTCTCAGGACAGAGAGGAACCCAGGGCATCATGTGGTGAGAAGTAGATTGAGTATAAAATGTTCTATAACTTCACAGCGCTTTAACTGGTTCTTAGATGATTATTAAGCAGTAATGATATCGGGGGACTCCTTAAAGAGACAGAAGAAAGTTTTCAGGGTGTAGGGGTTTTGAGGGTAGGGAGTATGAAATTGGATTTCCAAAACAACGAAGTGGGAAATGCTTATTATTTGCTCTCTCTGAAGAGGCAGGAATGGGCTTCACTATCATGTCCTTCAATTATAAAGGAAAATCCTCCAAAAATTTGCCCTAATTTAGTGGCAATTCACTTGTCTTAGTTCATAATATGTTCACTCAAAAGTGAGTGCAGGTAGAAGCCACATTAATAGAATTATAGTGATGACGGCAAGCACTGCCACTGTTTGTCCAATGCACTCACACAGTGCAGCCCATATCTGGAGGGTGCAGCCCATATCTGGAGGGTGCAGCCCATATCTGGAGGGTGCAGCCTGGCCTGGGCTGCTGTGGAAGCGTCCTTCTCTGCGTGATGAGTCACTATGTCTGCGAGGGTGAGGAGGAGGAAAACACTCCTTACAGGGGCTGACGGAAGGAACTGATGGGAAAATTTGCTTAGCACCCTCTGCTTAGTGGTGGCGCATGACACATCTCTCCAAATAGTTGGTGTCCTGCTCATAGGAAAAGTTAAGATAGTTAATTTGTGTTGCTTCAAATTGATGAGCTGAGAGCAAGTTTTGGTGCGGCAGTTTTCTGCTCATTATAAGGACATTCTTGTGGTGGGTTAGAGCTGTCTCATGGAGAGGCTACCTTGACAGCTACAAGCTACCTGTTACTGCAAGTGTGCAGAGGGAGGGATGGGGACTATTTCCCCACACAGCACGGAGATCTCCGCATCGGGTGCAGCTTGGTCTAAATGGCAGAAGTATGTCTCTAACTCCGGCTCTTGATATTTTGTATAATTTCTCCTTACTTTTCTATTTCCATGCGAGTTTTTAAAAATTTTAACTTATTTCCTTTTATTCTTGAGTTTACCCCTCCCACTGTTCCTATTGCTTGACTTAGTGCTCAACATTTATGACCTCTTTTTCTTCTTGATTTTTCACATACAAACCATATTTCATTTCAATGAGCCTCAATGAGTTTGTTCAATCAAATATTGGTGAAAATATTTGATCATTGACTATTTCCTAGGGGAAAAATGCTTTGCAGTTTACAGATTTCAGCAAGATGTTAAGGGTTGTATTAGGAATGAACATTTTTGCTGAATATGGCGGATACAGAGATTTTTGGTTTCTGTGGTTCCTCTTGTAAACTTTTCAAGCTGCTCCAGTCAGTAAGGAAATGAGCACAAGCCTGACAGGGCGGCCTGGACCATGTCGATGAGAAATGCTAGCATTTGTCTTCCAAGCATAACACAAACCAGTTCTGATCTTCCAGGCCAATTTCTGCAGAGCAATTCCAGCTGATACTTCTCCCACTCCATTCACTTTCATCACTTCACTCTGCAAATCACTACCCTCAAATTAGTAGCCACAGACATTTCATTCTGCTAAACTTCCTTCTCGTAATTAAAATTTTGTATTCAAGTATATATCCTCACCTGTTCACATAATTTTCATTCATTTGTTAATTAATATTATTAAAAATATAGTTATTAAATGCAGGCTCCAGGCCAGCACATGGTGGAGACCTGGCTGAAGAAGACTGGACCCTTGCTTTTGAAGAGCTCCCTGACTCATGGAAGACACAAACTAACAAAACATTTGGCCAGCAACAGATAGACACTGGATGTAGTGAATAAAGTGAATAGTATTGGTACTGATGATTTGGTATTGAAGAGTATTGGTATTGATTCAGTCCACTGAATTGTATTGGTATTGATGATTTCAGTTCCATCCAGAAGGCAATTCCAATGAGCAAGCTTAATTGTCACTACACACTATTAATTCCATGACTGAGGAAGGAATGCCATGAAGAAGCGAATCGGTAGAATGAATGCAGGTTGACTGTGGAAAAGGAGCTCAGCCTGGGACCCAGGCAGCTCTGGCTATGCTGCTTGGCAGGGTTTGAGTTTGGCTCAGAGTCCCAGGAGATATCGTGTGTCAATTACAAGAAAAAAATAATAAGCAGAAAAAATGCTTTAAAATTACAAACTTCTAAATTAGTAAATTGGTAAAATATATACATAAAATGCTATGTAAATAAAAATTATTATTACTGTAGTTATCATAACATGAAAAATATATTTTTGTCAACATTTCTTTAACATGGAAAATTCAGCTGACTATAAATTATAAATTTATATGTGACACATACTAAAAAAGTAGTGTATATATTTAAAAATCTAAATAATAAATAACCATGAAGATATTGTGCTTAGTAGAGCAACTTTGTTTTCACAGTTAGAAATGTGTTCCAGATAATGCCTGTGTCTATATGATGCCAAAAACTCTGCAACTTTCTGTTATTTAAATATTTGGCATTATGTAAATAAAAGATAAAATTTTCACTTTTCATCTATGAAGATGCATTTTACTGTACATTTTTGCTATTTAAATAAATAAAATGTATCAGCTGGGTGTGGTGGTTTACACCTGTAATCTCAGCACTTTGGGAGGCTGAGGCGAGTGGACTACCTGAGGTCAGGAGTTCAAGATGAGCCTGAGCAACATGGTGAAACCCTGTCTGTACGAAAAATACAAAAAAAAAAAAAAAAATTAAGTGGCAGGTGCCTGTTATCCTAGTTACTCTGGAGGCTGAGGCAAGAGAATCTCTTGAACCTGGAAGGTGGAAGTTGCAGTGAGCTGAGATCATGCCATTGCACTCCAGCCTGGACAACAAGAGCAAAACTCCCCCTCAAAAAAAAAAAAATGCATCATTTGCTGCTTTTAATCACTCTTGATGTTTGGAGAAAAGATATATAAAACAATAGAATCATTAGTTGGTATTTCATGTTCTGAGAAGCTGAAAAGATTATGAGTGGTGGATATGACAATAAATATTAAACTTCTCACATTGGCAGATCTGTATCATGTGTATTCATTTGAAACCTCTATATCTAGGTCCAGGAAAAATGTTACGACCTGGCACCACCCTTCCCAGGAACAAAGGACAAGAAATATCACATGATTACTTGTAACATCTGCTGGTCCATTACCTTCTAATATGGGTTGAAAGACCTTGAACTAGTCCTCTGAAAAGCCATATTCATCTATTGATTATTCCTAACTCTAAAGAGTGCTGCTATCACATGTTGATAATTTTACCATGAGGGTATCTGAAGACCAACCACAAGGCAAACAAATCCTTTGTGACTTCTTTATACCATAGAAATCCTGGCTTACTCTGTGAGTTGTTATTAATCATACTCATTTTAAAGACAATTTAGTTCTAATACATTGTCAGTGCAATTCTCTAGGGTACATAAAAAGTCATCTGTCTTGTGCACATCTGCTTAGAGCCATTTCCTGATCCTGTAGCAGCTATCTAATTCTGCTTTTAGCTAAGGGAAGTGACCGAAAGGAAAGACATGCAAAATACATCCTGATCTGTGTCGTAACTTCCAAATGTCTTTGGGATCACTGCTTAAAAATGGTACTGGAGAGTAATGACTGCATAGTAGAAGCATTAGAATCTTCCGTTTCTGTCTTATTCAGCTCTTACCTGGCTCATGCTGCCCGGGACCTCGCTCCCTTCCTCTGGGGGAAGGAGTGGGAGGATCAGTATTTCAGAGAATCAAATTGCCTCTTCCAGGGAATCGCAGAGCTACAACTGCAAGAAGGGTCTGCTATTTAAGGCACTTAACTGGTCGCCCACCACCTTGCTATTTGCTTACGTGTGTGGAAAAAAATTTATTGTGTCTAGAAAGCACCATTAATGCTCTGATATTAGACTAAGTCATATGAAATTGCTCTTTTTGTATGTAAAAATATCATCCTATATTTGCATTTCTGTACAGTTCAGTGTAATACCTGGGAATCTTTTTGTTCCTCCTCCATAAGCAACTTTTTCAAATAAATGAAAAATAATGCTCACTAATACAAAGGATATTAGTATTCTGATTTGCCCACGTAGTTGTAGAATGGCATATTGCCTTTAATAAGTTCTAGCCAGAAGCTGCCTTTTAAGAGATATGTTCAGAATTGCTACACTAGTTCATGAATAATCTTTATTAAAGTAATTAAGGAACATACCTCTTTCTAAGATTTGTCTGTTAAATACAGGTTTATCTGTAGGTATAAGAAAGGAATGAATGTGAAGAAGTTAAACAACAAATATATGTAGTCATTGTAAGAAGTATTCCCAAAACTGTTGTTGGGGGTTGGGTGAGAGCATTGGCATCAAGGGAATCCCATTTAGCCTGTTTGGATTGGAGAGTGTTAGGGATTTTGGGACAGAATTCAAGCTAGTGTGATGAATATATCTACGAAGAGTTCAAATGGCATTTGGAATAAAATTTAATTGCTAAGAGATTTTAAAGAACAAGGATTGCTTCAGTGGTGTTTAGCAACTTACGAATATTTCACACTCCTCCACCTAAGAATTTCTTTCCTGGAATTGAAACACAAGTCTTGTTAACAGAAAACAAATTAAATCAAACTTTAAAGATGTTGCTATCATCCAGACCTTGAAGGAGTAAGAGTGAAGAGATATGTGCAGAAAGCATGTGAGCTTTGAGAAAAGACGCAGTAAAAAAAAAAAAAAGAAAGAAACGCCCTGACAGGGAGACTAATTGAGACTGATGAAGACACGTTAAACACTTCTAATAAGTGCACACGGCTAGTTAAAGGCTGGAGTGAAGCTCCACTGGAAATAGCTGAACAAAGCGATTGAAGAAGGATGGATGCTGCCGGCTGACTTCTCAATGCTCAGATACCAAGAGTGGGACACAATAAGGGGATTACCTTTAAGTAAGGTCTAACTAGATGAAGAAGTGATTGATTTGACCATGGTTCTGAACGTGGTTCTAGATAGCATATATTGTATATAAATAATCTTATTTCTATTCAAATGATTCAGTTCGCATTTAGACATAAATTTTACTGGGTTCATTTCATTTAAAACTTGTCCCCAGATTAAAAATATATATAATAACACATTATTGACGTGATCTATGGATATATTTCAAATGCCAATGAGCCTCAATGAAGAAGAAATTCAGAAAATTATTATCTTCTGTTGCCAAGTCCTGTGGCATCACCAAATACCGGTGACTGCTATTCAGGGGTGAAGAGATGGGTCAAAGCTTATTTAATCCAATATTTCTTCACTCCTTTGACTAGATGACCTGAAATATGACCTGTTGAGTTATATCTGTTTTCTGATCTGTATTCACCCCACACTCACTGTATCTCTGGATCCAAGAAAAGTGTTATCATGACTTAGCACCTGTCTTCGCAGAGACCAAGGACAAGAAGGGCCCTCCCCGCAGTTGCTACACCTTGGCCACTTCTATCTTTGGGCCATAATGTTATCCAGGGATCCTCACAGTTCTTCAATTGACACTCTGCATCATAAATCTTACCAGGATGTTATTTATAGGAGGATCTTTGTGAAGTTTCAAGGATGTGGATACATATCATTCTCAGAAAATGATCATTTGGATTTATTTTGAAGAAACTATCACATGTGTTAGCCACAATCTGTTTCTAATTTGTGAAAATATTTATTTTAAAGGCTTTCTGTGAGCGTAGTCAGTGATAATGAGAAGTATCTGCAGCTGTTCCAGGTATTGTCACTAGTGGTTGATTATGTATATCACCATAAACTGTGTTTATAAATTATGTTTATTGTGTTATAATTAGTGGTGCTAACAGTGCATAATATCAATAAGGTCATTAAATATGTAAATAATAAATAATAGCATTATTAATGCCACCAAGCAGCAGTGCTTGATCACAGCATGTACATCCACTCAGCCTGGGATCACATTTCTCATCATCAGGGAGACATGGAACAGAGCCAGTCGTTGGTTTAATGAACCCACAGCCAAGTGCAGAAGTTGCACGTAGGCTTGCTCAATGCATGGAAAAATAAAACTTGCAGGTTGTTTTCTTAAGAAGTGGAGAAATACTGCACAGTATGGCCTATTTCACAAAGCAGTGGATTTTTGGAAATTTGAAAAGTGGATTTGCATGGAGGTAGGGAAAGACCTATGTACCTTTTCTTTTAAAAGGGTATCTGTTAAAATCTGCTGACAGAGCTTCCCCTATGTTCCCACTAAATGCAGATGGAGAAATAAATAACATGTATGGACACTCAAAATGATCATAAGAACAAGGATTGCCAGACAATTTATAGACAAAATCTTGGGAAATTTTCTACTAGATCTCTGCCTATGAAACTGGGTTAAAGAACACAGCACATGGCCAGACACAGTTCACAGGCATCTCAGGTGGACTCCTCAGCCGGCTGACTGGGCTAGGAGCAGGCATCCACCCTCACATGGCCAAGTGTGGGCCTCAGGGCAAGTCTGCATAAGGCATTCCCAGGTCTTAGGATAGATTAAGAGTACATCTGCAGAAGATGAGGAAAGGAATACCCTGAAGTACAGGTACTAAAATATGTTTCTATTAGGACGAATAATTATTTAAAAACCTCTTCAGCATGTTTTCAGTTCAAAAGCATGATGACAGATGAAATTTATACAGTGGGTGACATATGTCAGACTTAACCCTAGCCAGAAAATTATCAGTATAAAGAATTTATTATTAATAATATTATATATTATTAGTAGTATGAAGAATAAATTTGAGAAGATATTCAGGAGGAAAAACAACAGAAAAAAAAGAAAGAAAAGAGACCGGACATGGTGCCTGTAATCCCAGCACTTTGGGACACTGAGGCAGGTGGATCACTTGGGCTCAGGAGTTTGAGACCGGCCTGGGCAACATGGCAAAACCCTATCTCTACTGAAAATACAAAAAATTAGTCAGGCGTGGTGGCAGACTCCTGTAATCCCAGCTACTCAGGAGGCTGAGGTGCGGCAACCATTTGAAGCCAGGAGGCAGAGGTTGCGGTGAGCCGAAATTGCACCACTGCACTCCAGCCTGGGAGACAGAGCGAGACTCTGTCTCAGAGAGAGAGAGAGAGAGAGAGAGAGAGAGAGAGAGAGAGAGAGAGAGATGGAAAGTTTCAAATGCAACAGCATAGCCTTTAAAAAAAAGGTTTTTTTCTTTTCTTTAAAGAAAAAAAAGAAAGCGTAGAAGAGGAGGCCTTTCAAAGATGCAGCTGAGAAAACATTCCTGGACTGAAGTAAGGCAGGTCCTGTAGGTCTGAGAGGCTCCATGTGTGTCTGGTTTTGCCCAGGGATGTGGCCTCCGGTTCCTTTTACAAGACTCATAAGGCACTTCTCTTAAATGTGAGCCAAGGATTAATAGAAATGTTTTTAAAGTTTCAAATGAAAGACAAAGAACAAAAATAAGCAAAAGATTAAAAGAGTAGTGAAGGAGAAATAAATTGAGATTGGAGAATTTTTTGTAAAAAAATTACTGATATTACCAGAGAGATTAAAGTAGCTATCCTACTCATGAAACAAGAGCAGAGTCCGAAACACAGAACAGTGTTTTGAGGTCAGGAAAGTGCTACTGAAACTTTAAAAGATGGTAGACTTCGTTAAAAATTTGGTGAGTGAACTGAAATAAAACATCCACGAAATCCCAAAAGAGCAGAGCAAAGGCACACAAATGCCCCCAGAAAACCAAGAGAAGATAGGAAGATGAGAGGACAGTTCCGGGAGCGGCAACGTCCTGAAGAGTCTTCTGCACTTTCAGAATGAGGTTCCGCAGAAGTAATTGAAAGACTTGAGGGAAAATAAATCAATAAATAATTCAAGAAACACTCTCTGAATTAAAGGTCATGAGCTTCCAGAGTGAATGGGTCCACCAAGCACCTAGCACAATGCATGAAATAGCCATACAGCAAGACAAGGTTATGATAAAATTTAGAAAAGTGGGGACAAAGAAAACATCTCACAACTGCAAAAGGTAAAAAAGTGTGATTCATACGGAGAGCCAACAATGAGACTAGCACTAGACATTTCAAGAGCAACGAGGGCTGCTAAAAATAATGGGCAAATATCTTCTAATTTTCTGGGAAAATTACTTTCAACCCTGGATTCTATACTCATTAAACTACTAAACAGGGATGAGATAAGAATAAAGACATTTTAAACCATGAAATATCTTAAAAAGTAACACAATTGACTCCAAAAATATTAGAATATCTCAATAAAGTAACCACGTTAAAAAATGAAAATGTTAAGCTTCTACAATGTGAACTAAAAAACTAAAGTGAAATTATGCTGTAAGTCAAAAGGTTTTTTTTATCAGTGAGGACTTTTAAGCCATCCATCAATAAATAACTTTATGTTTATGTGTTTTTGTAGCTTAGGTAAATAAGTAGAATAATTACTCAATTTTTTTAATAAATCTGGCATACAATTTATATCTAAATTCATTCAAAAAATGTAAAATAAAAGATAATCATCTCACCTATAAATATAGACTCATAAATTTATATTACGCTTTTAAAAATAAAATTCAACAATATATTTTAATATCAATAGTTCTTAACTAAGGTTTATTTAAAGAATGTAAGAAACTTTATCAGAAATTAGGCCAACTAAAAATTCCATAGACTCATACTAATATTGTTATAGTGCTCTTACCATATGTCAGAAACTGTGGTACATAGTTTGTAAATCCTTAGGTCTATGTGGAAAAGTAAAAACCAAGTTTTCCCCATGCTGGTTGTGCAGAAAGCACTGGAATGTAGGAGTAACAGTAGCTGTGGTTGCCTGTGGGGCTAGACTTTCCGAGACTGCATAGGATGTGGAGCAGGGCGCCATGGGAACTGGAACGGTGGTTTCGCTTTGCTTGGCTCAGCAACCTGTAGTGAACCCTGCACCCCTCTAAGCATAGCATTTATACCTCCCCAAATGAATATTTAATTGTGAAAATGTTCACCACTTTCTATAGAATACTACAGTCAGGTGGAGTTTATGGCAAACCTCTTTCAGGTCTGGGGGCCCTTGTGCCCTACCTTTGCCTGTGTGCTCCGGTTTGGGCATCGGCATAAACTCGCCCTGTGTGGTTCAGAGAGCAGGTAGCAGTCTTGCATGCAGTGATGCCTGGGTACATTCTGTTAGTGATAAAAATGGCCTCTCAAATTAGTGAGAAAGGAAGAATTACTAAGTAACCACCTGTGTTAGTGTATGTGCACATGTGTGGTTAGAATCATGGGCTCCAACCCATTTTATCATTTCACCCAGGGGAAAATATGCAGGTTTTTGGTTAAACTGAATTACAATTTCCTTCTTATTCTACTTTGGACATAAAGAACTGATAACCACCTAATCTGTCCACTAAGGTATGTCTGAAAGTGTAAACAGACAGGGTTCCTAACCAAAAGGGCTCCAGGAGGGTGTATGACAAGGATACTCATTGCAGCTCAGAAGAGCTACAGTCTACTTTGGCAGAAGAAAACATAAACAGTGATCTTCCTGCTTCATACTACAAATCATCAGTCTCACCTGTTCTGGGGAGAAAGCAAAAATTCTCCTAGGGTGGCATTGGACCTCTGTCCACTTGGGAATTGTTGCAAGAATATTCCTTAAAAGACAGCAGGTTCAACTGGAAGGGGCTAGTTAGACATGTGATGAGAGATGCTAATATTACGGCTATTGAAAATCTGATTGTTTTTTAAAAAATATGATGTCTATAATGTACACACATGAAATTTGAAAACAGCATTCAATATTTGCATATTTATGTTTGTGAATGAAACTAAACACGTCTTGTTTTTCTCGTATAAAGTGAAAATGGTAAAGCTGACAGAGCTACATAGACTACAGAGTCTATCTTCTGTCTTCTCAACTGGGAAGGACATTCTCTGGGAGTGTATAATTTTCATGCTTTTTAAAAAGAGGAATGAATTGGAAAAGGCTTACTAACTCTGGTTTAATGAAATGCAAAATGTTTCTGTCTATAAAGTCACAGAAAATTAAGGCCCAGATAATAGCATTCAAATATAGAGTTGTATATGAACATGAAATATATGTTAATATATGTCTGTATGCACATGTTACTAGAAAAAAGACTGAAAGGAAAAACCCCAAAATACTGAAAATATTTATTTCATGATAGTGGATCTAGGAGTTATTTTTTAAAAGTATGTGTTTGCTTAATTTTCTAAAATAACACACTGTAGTTTTAATTAAAATGATAATTTAAAAAGTAAAATCTTAATAAGGTGATCTACTGACGAATGTCCATCTCTACCCCCACAGGCGGGAAGAAGGACCGAAGTCAGTCAGAAGTCCTAACTCTGACCATCCATCCGCAGCCCGTGAGCCTTGGGATTCCCCCGGATGGCCCCGGCTCCTCCCGCATCCCACTCCTGCATCCCACACCTGAGTCGTCCTCGTCCATCTCCATCCTGAATCTCTAACCACTCTTGGTTCGCCAGAGTAGTGAACCAAGATCTACTCACCCAGCCCATGCACGTCTCTTGGGTCATTTTTTAAATTAGGATTTTTTCTTTGTATTTGTTCTCCACATGCACTTCAAATCTGTTCTACCTTCATTAAAAAGAAAAGAAAAATATAGATCGATAAACGTGTGGCTGCTTATAGATGATATATAAAGTGTGATTTCCTTATAGATCTGTAAAAGTGTAGTTACTCAGGTATCCCTTCTCTCTCTTTCTTTGTTTTTTTCTTGTTACTTTATCCTCTTTCTGGGAAATTGTTGCCTCAATGCTTCTCAAGTATTTCTCAGGAGTCAGAATTGATCCATTTCCCAGTGTCAGGCCTCAGGGCCACACACAGTAGGCACTCAGCCCAGGTTTCCAGATGAGGCTGCTCAGAGAAAAAGTCTGTCTTTCCCTGGTGACTACCGAGTCTGGAGGATAGATGCTCGTGTTTCCTATCATCCTAACTAAACAGCTCTCAGTTACCTTGAAGCCAATGGGTATTATTCCACTAAACGTAAAGTTCGTTGTCGAACTTTCGACTCCTCATAGAACTACTTGTGTTACCCCTCCACCTGTGGTCCAGGTTAAATTATCAAGTGGCACCCATGTATAAAATGAAGAAATGGAAAGTTCAGTTACCTGGATGTATTTTTCTAGATGGGTTTGGGATCCCAAACGCCTAGACACAGTGGCATAACACACAGCTTTATGTTTTCACTTGGGATAGTCATTGGGACCTAGAAGCCTGCAAAAGAGCTTCTGAGTGAACAGCTCCAAATGCCTGGGGAGCCCAGAGGTTTGAGGTCACCATGAGAAGCAGAAACACAGCTTCCTTGTGCAGCCGTTGACTCATAGCTTGGTGACAGTTTATCATTAACGTTTTTTTATTTTAATTTTATTTTTTATAGGTCTTGCTCTGTCACCCAGGTTGGAGTGCATTGTGCACAATCACCACTCACTGAAGCCTCAACCTCCTGGGGGCCAAGCAATCCTCCCGCCTCAGCCTCCTGACTAATTGGGACTACAGGTACACACTGCCATGCTTGGCTGATTTTTTTAATATGTATTTTTGTAGAGATGGGGTTTCAATACATTGTCTAAGTGGGTTTTGAACTTCTGGGATCAAGCAATCTGCCTGCCTCAGCCTCCCAGAGTGCTGGGATTATAGGCATGAGCCACCATGCCCTGCCCGTCATTAACCATTTTTATTCCTACCATTTCCTAACCTTCAAAGCCAGGAATACTTATAGCCAAAAATATTTTTTAAAAGGAAAAGCTGTTTGAGTAGTATACCCAGCCATTTTCTCAGATAATCCCCCTACCACAATGGATCACTTTTACATCCAAAAAGAAAAGGAAAAACTCAGTTGGTATCTCAGGTAACCCACTGCAAAGGTCCTGAGAAGTAATCATTTAGGAAAGTAACAACCTCTGCCATGAAGTGCTGCAGAGATTTGCACAATAAAAATGATACTCAGAAAACGAGTCAACATGTTTCCCTTGCTGGCTCCATTGCTGGATTTTTCTCATTTTCCACCCTCTTGCTTTGAGGCCTCCAAGACTCAGTCCTCAGCCTTCTATCCAGATTCACGTCTTTGATGATCACGGTCATTTTGTGGCTTTGAACACGTTCTTTCCACCTAAATTCCTAAATTTATGTTTCCTGCCTGGACCTCTCTCCTGAACTTCAGACTCCAACAATTAAATCTCCACTTGCCAGTTTAAAAGGGGTCTCAAACGTGACATACCGGAATCTCCGCTGAAAACATTCAACTCCACCCATTCTGCCTACACGCCAGGGCTGCCCTCGACTCTACTTCCCTCACACTCCACAGCCAACACCTCAGCAAAGCTCAGTCCCTGTTCCACACACGGCCAGAGGCTAACAGCTTCCCACCTTCACCACCTCTTCCATCTTTCTTCCCCTTCAGTCTGTTAATACTCTCTACAGGGAGCCAGACCTTCTTAAAAAGCATGAGCTAAATCCGCAGGAAGGCCCTCCAGCCTGCACTCTCTGTCCCCATCCCTTTCCTCTCTGCCTCTCTCCCTCTGCTGCCATCCATCCTGCCTTCCTTGCTGTTTCTGGAATTTGTCTGCCATGCTCTTCAGGGCGTTTGCATTTGATGACTCTTGCTCTGATTGGAACCCTCTTCCCCAGAAATCCACGTGTCTGGAGTCCAGCCTCTCTTAAGTCCTGGCAGCCTGTTTGCACCTGTAACTCGCCCTTTTCTCTTTAGAATCGTGATCCTCTCCCTAAACTGCTCTTTTCCAAATCTCACACACCTTCTAACACATAATATTGATGTGTTTATTTATGTTTTATGTGTTATTTACTGTATTATTTATTGTCTCTGCCACCCCACAGAATGTAAGCTCCAGGAAGACGGCAATTTCCAGTTTTTTTTTCCCCTTCATAAACCCCAAATCACCTAGAGAAAACAGTGCCTGTGTTGCAGTAGCTGCTCAACATCTGCTTAATGAATGGATGAATTTTCCGTAGCTAAGATCTCTATTTTAAGTGACTATATTTTAATCACTTTAAGTATGAAACTTCCAGAAAGGCAGGATGCTAACTCTAGGAAACAACCCTCCTCACGTGCATGAACTCGGGACTTAAAGTGTTCATGGTGGAAAAGTGCATGTTACAGAACCAAGACTGAAGAGTTACCTGGCAGGGCACTCACGTGGGCCTGGCCAGCAAGCGCCTGAGGGTAACACAGTGAATACGGTGAATACGAACACAAACGTTCGATAACAGGCTGTGGAACTGCGCTGTATTGTAGACTGTGGCACGGTGTTGTGCTGCGTTGGATCATCTTTTGCGTGTTTTTAAGCTCTTGTAGAAACTAGATAGAGCTCCTTCCTGCTTACCACTTTCATTTTCATCTGGATGTTCTGTGACTCCTATGAGATCATTGTCTTCAAGTTTTGTTTTTACATGTGTGTTTGCTTCTTCAGCCTTTTACAATGTTAGGGCCGGATGGATCAGGTGTGCCCAGCCAGGTTTCCAGGTTCCCTAGTGCTCTGATGCAACGGACCAGGTGTGCTCACTCAGCGTGGGGGTCATTACACCAGTGCCCTGGCAGAACGGACCAGGTTACACAGATCAAATTGAGGTGTCGTACACCTTACGTTCTAATTTCACTTCTTAATTTTCAGTTATCAGTTAGGGACAAGTTTGGTTTTTCTCTATAGCCCAGATGCTAGGCTAATTGCCAGGGACACAAAGAGGAATAAATTACAGAGTCTGCCTTCCAAAGTGTTGATTATCTCGTTTGCAGACCACAACATATTTGGAAAAGAGAATGCTAAGGACAGAGAGAGTGTGGACAAGTACCTTGACCTTAGAAGAAGTCACAGGGAAAATCTCTTACAAAGCAGAGCCAATCACTAAGAAACGTTCGCTGACTGCCGTCATTTGGTGCTGGGGCAAATAGTGACATGCACTTCCACACCCTCTAGGACCTCCCCGTGTTTCCTGCACAACCATACCACTGGACCACATTCTGCACTCTTACTCAGAAGACAGGCATGCATAGGCCACATTTTAAAAATAATCCCACTTAAAACTATATTTAAAATTTGTACCTATGGAAATTTCACAATGTCATCATGTTAGAAAAGAGCACATCGAATGTTCCAATTCCTTTTTTTATCTGTTCAGGTGTTGACTCCTAAAGTTTTTGAATTATAGTTGTCTTGAAAATCGGCCCTCAGGAGTTTCCAGTGTTTCTACTTTTGCTAAAACTTTTGAGAAAGCAGCTTATGGAGACATTATTGTTAGATCTTTTTCATTTCACAGAAATGCATTTCTAATTCACAATCAGTGACAATGTAAATCCAGAAGGCTAACACTTTCGTGTTTTGAAAATGTGTAGTATTGTCAGCAGAGCAGAGAGGTTGCTCCTCTGTTTTGGACAATTGAGGGCATGATCCATGCCAGATATTTTGCCTATTTTTTTCTGATACTCTACTAGACGTTTATCAATTAGAAATAAGGTGCTGGTCAATAGGCATGGTATTTATCCATGTCCATGGGGGAAGCGTGTGCCTGAAACCTGGGGACTCAGGATCTTAGCTAGCTTCCTTGAAACTGGGGACAGGCAACTCCTTCCGCCACAGGAGCACAAACATTAACAGCACTGAAGTTGTTTGAACCGGGCAAGAAGGTCCAGTTAGGATAATTATAGTTACTGGACTGATGTTCAGAGGTTCACATTCCATGACGAATCCATAACAAATGCTGTGTGATGCAAATAGTTCACGTTGCTCTTGGATTTGCCAGCTCGCAGCGTCTTCCCAGATGGCAAATACAAAGATAGCATAAAAAACTTCCTCCTGAAATGCAGTCTTTGAAAGTATTCTGTTAGCCTAATAACAGATACTCCAAGATGTTCCAACATTTCGATTCTAATGGACATAACTGATGCCCCTCCTCTCCTTAAAAAAACTCCAGATATTAAAATGCTTCATTACAGCAAATTGCTTGTTGTTATTAATGTCATTATTGGTTGCTGGCAAAAGTACTCTCTCCCACCCCTTAGGAAAATCCCGTGTGCTTTATTCCTAGAATCAGCATTCATTATAGTAGGTGGATCTCTAGAGCAATAGAAACGGGAAGGTCTCCGTTGTTAACACAAAAGTGGAACTGCTTAAATTTGATTACCTTGTTTAATGAAGTGTCGCATTTATTTACAAGATGACATGATGCATCACATTACGGTTACCATAAATCAGCTTATAAAAATGGGCAAATGGTTCAATAAAGGGATGCATTTACAAATTTAAGATGAAGATGTTTGCACGCATTCTAATATTTCCTGCTTTTTAAAATACACTATGTTGAGGCCGGCCGAGGAATTGAACTCGATGATTTGCTTCTTCACTTCTTTCATGCTCTTCTATCACTGTGGCCCTGAATTCTACCGCGGCCTCAATTTGCATCTTACAGTGACTGGAAATCTCCTTCCCTTCAACCTTCTCAGCATCTGCATCTGCAAACACAGCTCCATCGTATACATGCAAACCCACTCCCCAGGCTGCCGGCTTCCACCGAGAACGCACGAAATTGCCGTGATGTCTGACAACAGGACACAATTGCCAAGGGCACTGGCTACTCCTGTCTTAGTGTTTGTTTGTTTGTTTGTTTGTTTGTTTGTTTGTTTGTTTGTTTGTTTTTCCTAATCTGCCTGGTAGAAAACTATGAGTAACCCTTTAGATCACAGGTCGAATGCCCATGTCTACTTGGAGTGAATTCAAATCGACATTCACCGCAGGTTCATTGGAGAAACGCACAGTGTCTGATTCGTAGAAAGAAGAAACATGAAGTTAGACTAGAGGATGGAGTCTGGATAACCCTGCCTCTTGTCGGTGTGACTGCTTACCTTCTCAGCGTTCCCCTCATCCCCCACATGCAGCTGTAGCTGTGGTGCAGAAGCAGGAAAGCAGAATGGGAGCCATTGGCTTGGACCTGGGTCTACACTTCGCTGTGCAGCATTCACTCCGTAGGGAAGGAAGCACTAATGATATCTGCCCAACCTAACCAGACTGGAACAATAAAGTGTTACTGTAAAGACAGCAGTGCAAGGTTGATAGTTTGGGATTCACACATTTGCAAAACAGGCCGTCTTCACTGGGGTTCATGAAAGACACTTTGCATGGAGATGATGAAAAAAAGTGGTGAGCATGTATTTGTTAGTTATCAGAATTTGCCATGACCAACAAAAAACAGCAAATATTTGATGCTTTCAAAATTTATTTTCCCCTAATAGGCTGGACCTGTATTAATAGGATATAGAGAAAATGAGCTGCAGGTTTGGGTTAGAGGACTCGGTTTCACGATCCAGTTCTAGGACTTACTAGCTGAGAGGCCTGGACAAATGGCTGATTTCCTCATCTATAAATTGGAGGTACCGACACCTGACTTTGCAGGATTTGGGGGCAAGCAAAAAGGCAGGGAACTGATTCTGCCAGCCATTTAGCAAAGGGCAAGTTCTCGCCCTCATTCTCTGTTCCCTTTTCCCTCCCTCCTCTTTTCTTTCTCACCTATTTAAATCTACACGGGGTCTCTTTTGCCAACACACCAGTTGAACACATCATGGCACACACACTCATCCCCTCCACCCCCCATTTTCATGTTTACTGTATTCCGAAAATTATTCTTTGTTCATCTTAATTGACCACATGTTAAAAGTATATTTTTGGGTTAGGCTTATGACAAAAAAAAAAAAGAAGAAGAAGACTCTTAAATTTGAGTCTCCGGGAAGATCGATCACAGAACTCTTGATTTCAGTCATAAAACGTTAAGTAGAAGCATTTTAATTCCATCCTTCTGGGTTTTCTCACCAGGCAAACAGATAACCTAAACCTCAAAAAGGAGTGGGAGAAGGAAGAAATGGAAAGTGATTGTGGCCTTTTAAATAGGACCCAAACCTACATTTTAAATAGCAAATTGGTTATGAACTTGGTAGAATTAATCAGCATGGACTGATTTTCTCAAGGTTGAAGAATTTGAATATTGTGGATATCTTAATAAAAATACTAAGAGAAGAATGATTGTAATCCTAGACACTGGGGTCTCTAGAGCATAGGAGGGTACCCAGGGTCAAAGCCAGCAGGACAGTGTCTCCTAGGGTGCAGCCCTGCCTGCCTGCCCCTTGGGGACAGCCACCTCCCACCTCAGGGACAGTCCTGCCCCATCCAGCCACCTCCCACCTCACGGACAGTCCTGCCTGCTCCAGCCACCTCCCACCTCAGGGACAGTCCTGCCCGACCCACCACCTCCCACCTCAGGGAACAAGATGAGGAAAATGACTAAACGCCCAGCCCTGTTTGATGCTTTTGTATCCACCACTTAACTTCTTTCTTTACTCACAAGAAGACTTTCAGGTTTTCCTTGATGTCTTTGATAACTTTGATATTACATGCTGAGGTCTAGGGATGTGTTCCCCAAACTTAAAAATCCACCCCTCCATTCTGTGCCTCGTGGAATAGTGTTTGCTCTGGCATTCATCTTCTTTGGAAAGCCAGCACAGCAGCTCTGTCTCTCCGCAGCCCATGGCTTCTCTTTGGTGCTCTGCGGGTCTGCTGGCACTGGGTCGCAGCACTGATACCAGAGGTCTCCCATCCTGTGGCCTCCAGAGCCCTCCCTCTGCCAGGGGAGGGACCACCAGGACACATCTCCAGGTGTCCAGTGCCAGGTGGGGGCAGGGGCAGGAGGGAGCCCCAGCCTGCCGCCACATCTGCAGGTAGTGCTGCTTGAGTGACAGGTGTAGCGGATGCCACACTGGCTGCCAATATGTTATGAGACCATGGTAACAATCGCTCATCTCCAGGGAGCACGCCGCTTCCTTCTTCACTATCAGACATGAAAGAAACAATTTCAGGTGCCAGAAAAGGATATCTGATAAAAGAAAACATTTCAGCTTTCATGGTGCTGGAGTTTACCCCAAAGCAGTAGCTTTGATATACTTTTTTAAGTCTCTTTCTTTATGTTTACAATTAATCCATGATTATCTACAATCTTTTGACCTATTGGGTACTAGTAGATGGGTATTGGTTTCTTTCTTTCAGAAGCATCCTTGTTCTAGAAATTTACTTGAGTATCACGCATAGCGCCATTTGCTTAGTGTTTTACCATTTCCAAATAACTTTCTGACAGGTAACCTAATTTTGGTTCACTGAATCCTCACTGCAAACCTGAGTGTGTAAGAATTACAAGATGATTCTCGTCTGTAATGAATGATACTAAGTTTTATTGAAAGGGAACACTGAATGCAGAATTATTCCTTGAAAACCTCTTGACATCCTTTTGGCAACAATTTTATGTTACTCTACCTGTCAGTGGAAACTCTTGAAGAAACGGTGGGGCAGTTAGAACGACAGAGGTATCTGAGGCTGTTTCCTATTTTTTGATGGAGTAATGTCCTCAATAACCGTAAGGAAGATGTCAGCAGAGTTCAAGAGATCCCTGCTCCTTTTTTCCTTCTCAAATGCTTTCTGCTGTTGGAATCTGCTTTGCATAGAAGAATTCACAACAAATAGAAAGCACATTTAGGCAAAAGAAGCACCCACTTGGTTTCAATTCTCTATTTCATGGGTTTTCAGATCTAAAGCATCACACAAGGGGAAATTTATACTGTAACAGCAAGGAAAGAAGCCAGGAATGCTCACTGAGGAGCAGGTGGATTTGGAAGACTGAGGTATTCATCACAGGTCACACAGAGTGCAGGATTGGACTGCAGGGAGCACCAGGCTGACCCACTCCTGGGATGAGGGGAAGGGACCACCTTTCCCAGGAGTGTGGCAATAGGTAGCTCACATCCCATCAGTTTCAGGACCTAACACGCCTCAGGCACCTGCAACCAACGTGATCACAGGAGCTAAGGGCAGGAGCACATAGGATGCGGTCATACTGCATACACTCTGGAAGGCTGTGGAAGGGAAGGTGTCCTGTCCTCACAGAGGCTGACTGACTGCAAGGCCCCCGCAGGGGGCAACTAGAGGAAGTGAAGTGGGTGCAAGTGATCTCAGGCCCCTGGGAGAGCACCATACTCCATTTGAGCCATGGATCGGAAAGAAGCAAAGTGCTTGTGTCTGGAGGAAAAGAAGTCCCCAGTTAGCTGAACACTAATCTCGTAGTCTCAGAACCTGATTATTTACAGCTGCAAAACTGGCATGTAACTGGTTTAAATGTCTGTGACTCTTTGACTATTACTGGATCAAAGTTGAATTGGGAGAAAAGTTTGATGAAGACAGACACACGCCACTCAGCTCCCCACCCTCTGTCCCTCCCTGCAGGCGGAGCTTTGCTGTCCCCAGCCGTCCAGAGCCAGGGGTGCAAACACAACGAGGCCTCCGGGTGCTCCTTGCAAGGCATATAATGATTCATGTAATTAAGTGTCCCCAGAGGAACTAATTCTCCTCCTAGGCTTAGGTGGCTCCTGGGAGGGTATTTTCCTGATTCTCACTCCTAGGATGGGTCCAGCTCATTCACTGTTAGGTTTTTAAAAACAAAAGCAGTTGACTTTAGAAACTGGGAGGGATGGCGTGCTGGGAGGAGTGAGGACGAGGGCTCCTGCCTTTTCTTCACCAAGAACACTCCCTACACTGACCAGGCCTGTATCCCTGTTCCCAATAAGAGGCTCACGAACAATCAGGCCAGAGCCACCGCCATACCACGTTCTCAGGTTCTGTGCAGCAGGTTTACTCTGCTTGTCCCAAGATGGAGTGCAGCTAACCCTGGCTCTGTAGCTCTTCACACAACCACAGGTTTCTCTCTCTCTCTCTCTTTCTCTCTCTCTCACTTTCTTTTCAGAAAAGCTCTCACCCCATCTCCCAGTCTTTGGAGTGCAGTGGCATGATCATGGCTCACTGTAGCCTTGAACTCCTGGGCTCAGGTAATCCTCCTGCCTCAACCTCTCAGGTAGCAGGGACTACAGGCATGTCCTACCATCCCCGGCTAGTTTTTACAATTTTGTAGAGGCAAGGTCTCATTGTGTTGCCCAGGCTGGTCTCAAACTCCTGGGCTCAAGGGATCCTCCCACCTCAGCTTCCCGAAGTGCTGGGATTACCGGCATAAGCCACTGTGCCCAGCCCCAATGAGCAGGTAGAGCTCCCTGGACGACCAGGTGGGGGCCATGTGGGATAAGGCTGAGCATCCCTCAGATGCCCAGTCATCTCCCAGAGAAATGGCCTTGATTTGTGCTCCAGCTGGAGTCCAGTGAAGGGGCTCATGTTTTCTGCTCCAGCATCATCCTGCCCCTTTGCTTCTTGGCCCTCTCTCCAACGGGGCAAGAACAGGTGGATTCCATGTGTTCCGCCCCTCCCCTCTGCTGCCTGGCAGCCCAGCTCCTTCTCCTCCACTCGGGCTTCCTTGTCTTTCCGTGAGGCCTTCACTGCCATCCAGCCCTTCAACTATCAGCAAACTTTCACTTCGCCTTACACTTAATGCAGTTAGAAAGGACTTCGAAAATCAAAAATAAAACCGAAGTGTTTAAAAATCCATTTTGTGCCTGTAGCTCCCGACGATACCTTGGCTTTTCTGGGCTCCCTTTTCCTCCTTCCTGTCTTCTTCACCAGTGCAGTGGCTGATGACTGTAATCCCAGTGCTTTGGGAGGCAGAGGCAGGAGAAGTGCGTAAGGCCAGGAATTGGAGATCATTCTGGGCAATACGGTGAGACACCTTCTCTACAAAGAAAAAAAAAAAAAGTACAAAAGCTAGCAGGGTGTGATGGTTCATGGCTATAGCCCCGGCTACTTTGGAGGCTAAGGTGGGAGGATGATTCCAACCCAGGAGTTTAAGGCTGCAGTGAGCTATGATCACACCACTGCACTCCAGCCTGGGAACCAGAGTGAGACCTTGTCTCTTAAAAAATAAAACTAAATAAAAATTTAAAAATAAAAACCCAATTTGCTTCAAGAACATTGCCTAATGACAGAAGTCCAAGACAGTGAGGAGGACCAGGCTGTTTATGAACAAATTCGACTCCCAGAACTCCTGTGTGCCCCTGGGCAAGCAACTTCTCTGTGCCTCAGCTTCTCTATGCGCAAAGTGGGGCTGGCAGTAGCAACCACCTCAGAGGGCCGACGGCAGCTCAAATCCCCGATCGGCCTCGGACCCTGACGAAGGGAGGCTCTGCAGGCTCTGCGTCTCTTCTTTTGGATGTTGCCTCTTCTGCTGGCATTGTGCTTAGAAGAGCACGGACAGGCACTGACACTGGCTGAACAGATGGTGCTGGCAGAGTGGACCTGGCTCAGGTGTGCTCAGATGGGGCCCACCTCATCATCCAGGCACCCCGTCATCCAGGCACCTCTTCATCCAGGCACCCCGTCAACCAGACACCCCATCATCCAGGCACCCCATCATCCAGGTGCCCTATCATCCAGGTATCCCATCATCCAGGCACCCTGTCATCCAGGTACCCCATCATCCAGGTATCCCATCAACCAGACACCCCATCATCCAGGTGCCCCATCATCCAGGTACCCCATCATCCAGGCATCCTGTGATCCAGGCACCTCGTCATCCAGGTATCCTGTCAACCAGACACCCTGTCATCCAGGTACCCCATCATCCAGGCACCCTGTGATCCAGACACCCCGTCATCCAGGCACCCCTTCAACCAGGCACCCATCATCCAGGCACCCCATCATCCAGGCACCCCAACATCCAGGCACCCTGTCATCCAGGCACCCTGTGATCCGGGTACCCCATCATCCAGGCGCCCATCATCCAGGCACCCTGTCATGCAGGCACCTCATCATCCAGGTACCCCGTCATCCAGGCACCTCATCATCCAGGTATCCAGTCAACCAGACACCCCGTCATGCAGACACCCCATCATCCAGGCACCCCGTCATCCAGGCACCCCGTCATGCAGACACCCCGTCATCCAGGCACCCCATCATCCAGGCACCCCGTCATCCAGGCACCCTGTCATCCAGGCACCCTGTCATCCAGGCAGGCGTCCACATCCTTCATGTATCCATTCAAAAAGTTATTATCTGAAGGAAACACATTATATATAGGGGAAACTGTCCTAATTTCTAAATGATACACCCTTCCTATTTTTAGATTTTTATGACTTTGCATCATTCTCTCCTGAGCTTGATTAACATGGCAAAAATCTAGTTTTGCACACCCTGTTGCTTTTATTTAATTTAAAGGGAAAGATTATAAAGTGTGAATGATCTTTTGCTTTGTTTTGAGGTTGTGTGTGTGTGTGTGTGTGTGTGTGTGTGTTTTCCTTTTTCTTGCTTACTCCTGCTGGAAACTTCCTTTTGCTAAGATCCACTTGGGAAATTTCCATTTCAGGAATTTTTTACGAAGTTGCAAAAGACAAATTAGGTGATATGAATAAGTTAACGTCATATTTGCTGCTTTGTGGATCATAATACAGAGCATACGTAATATATGCTATTGACTTGTGGTTGATGCAATACTTCATTAGTTGAAATTTTGTAAAACATTTACAGATCCTTAATCAAGAGGCCATACCGGAAGAACTTAGCTGATAATAGGAATAGATATTTAACTTGTATCTAAGTCAGTTTGTAGAATGACACCAGACCCCACAGTGGAAAAAAGAAAACCAGAGCATGACATTATAAAAATGCAGAGCATTATTATTCATGCACAGTTTGCAAAATTGGACTTACTACCCCAGAGTATTTCAGTGAGACCCAAAGAGAACATACCGAAACGATTTTCAAGGTTGAAAATGCTATACATTCATTCATCTTTGCAAATTTGGCCACCCTGACTGCTGCTGACGGTCGATGGGCTTTCCTCTTCCTGGGAGCAGTAAGGTATTCACTAAGCATCTTGGCTGGTACCATTTTCCTCTGTTTGTGCCACTCCTCCTGGCATGCAGCTTCTACACACCTACTCTTTCAGGGAGGCTGGTACCTCATCTTGTTTAGAGGGAGATTATCTCAGGAGAGCACCTTTTCATCGAGAGTCTTCTAGAGGAGCAGCCTCATCTTCCCCTGCATGGGGACTGCTTAAGCTCCCTGGCCTGGGAAGCTGCCGCTATCCACTCAGTGCCCCCACCGCGGTGGGTGGTCCAGGTGTGGCCTGCCAAGCATGGCCCCACGGGCACGGGGTGCTGGACCCTCTTCCCTTCTACCCAGCAAGGCCACAGAAGTGAATCTACATGCAGATGTGAGTGCCACATTCTCCATCCCCTGGATGAGATAGAGAACTGGGAGAAGCCTAGCCTGAGGTTTCCGTGACAACCGTGGAAGCCTCCAGAAACTTCAGCACTCTACCAACTCCCTCTCAGAACCTCCAGGTTGCCAAAAAATATATGGTGCTGAAACGGCAGCTGAAGGAAGAGCAGGAATGAGGCACTCTAAGACAGAGACTCTTGAGCTTCTCCCCCAGGTAAGAAGAGATTCTGGGAAGCTAATAGTGTGTCGACCTCGTGAGGCGTCATAGGTTATTGATAATGCTGCTGAACATAGGGCTGAATGGCTAGAATGCCCTGGAATGCTGCAATTTAACTTACCCAAGAATCTAAATGCAAATCAGCCCTATTCAATACTACATGTGAAGAGCACATCTGTAGCTGCAAATGCTTCGGATCTCCCTTTCTCTTGTCTTGTGGCTGTCAGTTTTCCGATTCATCCCTCGTGGAGAATGCATCTTCCATTCCCACTCTGTTCGGGCAGTCGAAAGAGACTGCTTTCTCCCCGGGGAAAATGGCTCCGGCAGCACAGCCAGACTCCTGGGGTGGATGGAGGGGAGACTTGAAGCAATAAAAGAACCATTAACAAAAGCTGGAGGTATCTATCACCCACTTCAAAACTGTGGAGCAAAAGCATGGGTGTCCTCCAGCTCCTGTAGCTCCTGATGATGCCTTGGCTTTTCTGGCTCCCCTTTCTTCCCTGCTGTCTTCACTGTCTCTCCTGGGGGACGAACGCCCCTTCTTTCCATCATCCCCTTTCCCTCTTGGTCAGGCCACCTCCCTCCAGTCGGCACCCACACGTCTCCTGTCCAGTTTTATGTGACCGTCTTCCAACTAACCAGGCAGCCATGCTTCTAAAGATGGGCAGATTTATAGGAAGAAATAAAAGCAACCCGAAGGACAATAACAAACAGATTGGAGAGCCGAGGGAGTTATTAGGCAGCAAAGCCGGGCAGGGCTGTGCAGGTCCCTGCGCTTGGCTCCCGCTGCCTCTCCATGCCGACGCTGGGAGCTCCTGTTCTTCCTCTTTCCCCCTCTGCCTTTTATTTTGATTTTTTTTTTCCTTTTCAAAACAAAAATAGAGAGAAAATAACCCACAAAACGGAGCTTCCATGTATATGTTTTTTCATGTTTTAGAGGAGAAAGGAAAGCAAAACAAAACAAAACAAAAAAACCAGGGCATTGTGTGAGGGAAAACTGCTCTGCCGCGAATCGGCAAGGGTTCATTATTCTGAGCAGCACTCAATCAACTGCGGCCCCACGAACAGAGAGTAATGCTGGCGAAGCGTCCTGGGGGCTTTTTTTCTGTGTGTGAGTGGTATCCATCTGTCAGCTGTCAATGCCAGTGAGAGATATACAGGGCTGTCACTTCTCGTCAACCAGCATTTGTGAAGCCTTTTGCAGCTGCTCCACAACGACATCCTGTCCTTATTGAAGGCCGGGAGGAGCCTCCGGGACGATTGTGCTGGCCAGGGTGGCGGGAGAAAAGAGATGTCAGGGTTGCTCCGGGATAGCAGTGTCGCCCGCAAAGACAGAAGCACAAGCTACATTTGTTTTGAGGGGAAAAAAAAAAAAAAAAAAAAAGAATAGCATTAAAAAATAAAATAAAAACTCTTAGAAGGTAATGTTACTACACTTTGTCTCCAGAAAATCCTGTGTGGGTTCTAGGATCTGTGAAACTCATAACAGCAAAGAAAATTTATATCTCAGTAAATGAATACATTCAAGGCAGAGATTGCAACACATATTTTTTAAATCAGCAGAATATAAAGAGGGCATACGTTTTATGTTCCGCCTTATATAAATTATGTTACTGTGAAGATCATGCATATGCAAGTTTGTATAATGGAATATATATTTAATATGTGTTTGTAGTACAAAGATGAACATGAACCACAGACATGTCTGTACTATAATAATGCAGATGTTTAAAAACTGGGTTAATTTTGATATGGAAACACTCTATTAATCATTACTCCAGTGTTCCACTGGACTTTTCAATATGCTTATTTATAGGGTGACTCCCACTTAATTGAATTATTTTAAACTAACCATGGTTCTGGTTTTGTGTTCCTTCTGCAGAACCCTCCTTGTACAACAGCTGCCTCAGGAAAACGGCCCCTACTCACCCTCAGTGCACTCGCTGGCCACAGAGAAAAATGCAAAACAGGATGTAAATGTGTTCTCCCTGTAATGAGTGTTCTGTCCTAAGGTACTGTACAATTCGATTATGTTTTCTGTTTTCTGAAATTGTGGCTTGGACACAGCTCTAGTGAAAAAAGAAATCAGATATTTTTAACCTAAGTATGTTATAGATTCTTATTTTAAAAATAAGGAGCCAAGAAATTTCTTGGAAAAAGAAATTAATTGATAGTAGAGTCACTGAAATAGAGAAAAGAAATGCAGACAGAATGAGTGCTCGGAGTGCAGCAGCCCTTCTTGAGATCCCGAGGACAACAGTTACTCGGAGCACACAGAGACGTTAAGGCTATTGCAAGAAAATGAGTATCATTGAGCACATTGGCTAAGATATCTTGGGGAGAAAATCTCAGCTGTAAAGTTATTATTCCTGTCATATAAAAGCACACTCTTCATGTAATGATGGAGAATTCCACTGGGAGAAAGAAGAGGAATTGATAAACCATGCGTACTCATATTCAGTGCCAGGGGAACCTGCAAGATAAACACTCATTCAGTTTCTTCATTCAAAGAGGCTATAATGAGGTAGTAAAGGCTACGTAAATGCATGAAAAAATTAAATAATCTGGATACTTACAGGAGTATTCAAGTACAGTGGAGGAGAAGAGGCAATAGAGTGCAAGTTACATTTTAACTGCATAGATCAGAGATAACATTTGCTCATTATGTTTAAGAGGTCAGTTCAGACCAGTCACAAATAAAATGAGGTCTGGAAGGGTTGGAAGGAGCCGTTAGTCTCAATGAAGGGAAGAAAACATCTTAGGCATGATTCTGTTTCCTGCTGTGGCTGTAACAAATCACCACACACTTATGGCCTTTAAAAACACAAATGCATTATCTGATGGTCCTGGAGGTCAGAAGTCCTACTCCAGCCTTCGGCAGGGCTGTGTTCCTCCTGGGGGCTCTATTGGGAACCCCCTTCCTTGCCTTTTTCAGCTTCTAGGGCTGCCTACTCTCCTTGGCTTGTGGCTCCTGAATCTGCTAGGCCCAGCTTGGCATCTTCCAATGCCTCTTTCTTGCTATCTGTCTTCACATACCCTTCTCCTTCCTCCCTGGTCACATCCCCTCAATCCATTCTCTCCCTTTTACCATCCTGCCTTCCTCTTATGAGAACCCTTGTGATTACGATTCAGAGCATCACCAGTGGGGATCCTAAAGGGCATCATGAAGAGGAGCTTAGCCCCCAGCAGTTCTTGGCTTCACCCAGGAAAAAAAATTGAAGGGTGAGCTGGTGGTAGAAGAAAACAGCTGCACTGAAGCTGCAGTGTGACATATCCATGACTGCTCCTGTAGAGCAGGGTTGCCCCAGAGGCAGAGAGTAGCAGTTCAGCACAGTTTTGCAGGCATATTTATACCTATTTTTAATTGCATACAGATTTAGAGGTGGTTTATGCAGAAATTTCCAGGGAAAAGGTAGTAACTTCTGGGCCTTTGGGTCATTGCCATGGAAAAGGGCAGTAACTCCTCAGTGTTGCTATGGTGATGGTAAACTGCCATGGCACCCTGGTGGGCATGGCTTCTGGAAAGCTGCTTCTGCCTCCTTCCTGTTTTAGCTAGTCCTCAATTTGGTCCAGCATCCAAGCCTCACTTCTGGAGTTGAGTACTGCCTCCCACCCACATCATCAATTACCTTATCAGTCAGAGGATGTCGACTTGGATAGTCCGGGATAATCTTCCCCATCTCAAAGTCCTTAACTTCCTAGTATCCTCAAAGTCCTTTTTGCCAGATAAAATAACATATTCAGTCTTTGAGGAAGCAGAGGAAATTATCCAGGTAGCCGTAGGCAGCAAAGACTTTGGAGCCAGAGCTGCGATGAAGAATCCCAGGGCACAGCTGGAGGAAGCCTGACTGGAGGGAGGAAGGAAAGTGGACTGAGACAAGGACTGGAAACACGCTGGGACATTACAGGGACTGTTGAATTCCAGGCATAGGATATGAAGAATATAGGATGTTTTACATCAGTTCAGTGTGGGGGAAACTTTCTAATAAAGAAACATATACAGAGATAGAATAGGGAAATCATGAGTTATCTGACAGCAGAGATGTTTGGACAAATATGGGTAATACACTTAGATAGGACTTTAAAGATCCTTCCAATTCTGAGATTCTAAAAAACTTTTATCATCAGAAATTTCTCACCTAGGAGATCAGCCTTAATTCAGGATCATGAGTTTTACAAGGCTTAAAAGAAGTTTACTAGTCTCACTTTAGGTTAGCTTTATGAGAATGATAAAATTACACTAAAAGCAGTAAGATTATATGTTCACATGGTTCCTAAGAATGAGAAGCAAGATTTATTTTAAATTTAGACATATCCAAGCAAAGTTTGAAACACTTTGAGAGTTGTTTTTACTTACCTTAAGTAAGTATCAACCAATACATGGTAAATTGAGGTGAACCATGATCCCATCAATCATCTTGACCTGTTGATATTTTTATTGCTAATTCGGTGAATTTTTTCAAACCCAAATGAGTCAACAAAGAAGACGCACAGAGATGAAGAAGGAAAATAGAACGATTGCATGTGTACTGCAAAGGTTATCGTTAATGACTACTGAGCAGAGCAATGTGTGCTAGATAGGTTATCGGTAAACTTCTAAACACAGGCAGCTGTGGGTTCTGCACTTGAAGTAACAGGTGTACATGAAACCTGTGTTCTGCTGGAGTAAATACTTCAGGGGGACCCTCCAGAAGCTCTACTGAGCTGTGGCCTCAGTTTACTGCAGGAAAATTGACGGGATTACAATAGATTGCCTTGTAAAAATTATTCTTTCCTTGGGGGCATAAGAGAAATGGGCTTCTGTGGAGGTCAGAAAAAGCAGGGAGGGGTGATGAGGTGAGTTATCACGATTAAGAAGCCCAGGAGGTGAGGGGATCTTTATAAACTTAGTTATTCTCAAGGATAGAAGGTGGTAAGGCCCAAGTAAATTGGATCTGGAGAAGGCTGTTTTCCACTAGGTGCTGAAGAGGGCATTCCGAGGACCAGAGCAACAAAGAATTACGGCTTCTCTCTTATTATTTTCTCTTATTTGGAATTCACTATATTACATAGTGTTTAAATGACTTATCACTGTTAATCTTACGTCTTCCTTTCCTTCCTTCCTTCTTCCCTTCCTTCCACCTGCCCTGTATATTGCTGCTTCATGTAGACAAGCATATCCCTTAAATCACATGTCTTTTTGTGTCTTTTGTGGGACTGTGGGTTATATATCCAACCTGCTAAGAGGTAGGATGGATGCAATTTATGGTTAAGAGGTGGGCCTAGAAATGGATGATCATTATCACAAAGCTTCTGCTAATAGGAGACAGTATTTTAGAATGTTTGAGTTTTTCTTGCATATATGTGCACCATAATATCTAAGTTGATGGCCAACTGGACACTGTTAAGATGCATTGTGTGGAAAATGCAGTTTTCGCTGCTTTTCATTTGTAATAAACCCACAAATTTATTAAATAGCAAAACCCTCATTATCAGGTATGCTTTGAATCTTAAGACTCTAAGCATGAGGGGACAGTCAGCAAGTTGCCAGTCTTTGGCAGCAACAGTCACAAGCTATAATGAGATGCAAGCTTGGGATTTAAAAAAAAGGCAACAAAATGTGTTTTGTGTACTGCCATTTTATTAGTAAAATATAGCTAAAAGAACAAAATTGACAGGGATAAAATTTTCCAACCAGCAGTGGCACAATTACAGCTTGGAGGTTTTGTCAAACATCAGGAGACCATTAAGAAGCAGTCCTAGTCACTGCACACCAAAGAAAACACATTCACAAAAAATACCTTGTCAGGGTAAATTTCCTTCTGCTCCAGATATTAAGCATCTAAGAATTTTCTCCCTAGGAGATGTAACAAAAGATAATGTATTAAAATAACAATAATAATAATTCCTATAATTATAAGTTATTTTAGTTCTATCCAAATTTCCAAATATTCCAGTTAGTCTAGTGGAGCTATGAGAAATCCTATGAAAGGGTGCAGAAAGGTCCAGGTTGGGACCACTGGCTATGGTAACCTTTTACACTTCTCTTCTCCATGGAAATACTCCTTTGAAGATGGATAGTGCAAAAAGGGTTTTTCTCAATTGGTCCTCATTCTGTTGTTTTTCTAAGTACACACTCTCACCGTCACAGTGCCTGTGTACGTGTATGTGCCTGGAGGGTAAGAACAGAAATGTTTTGATTGTGACCTGACCTTCTTAGTGTTCTCTAAGAAGGTGAGAGATGAGAGATTGCCTTTTATTATCAAGGCCATAGGGAGGATATGCCAAGGAAAGGTGGAGAAAGATGGACATCATGAAACAAGGCCAAAGTCAAAGGGCCAGGAGGGAGCCCAGAGGTCCACAGAAAACAAAGAGGTGGGGAGGGTCAGGATCACACCTGGATAGGAGACAAGAACACCCCACATAGGATCCAAGTGCCTTGCCTTGAGTTACAAACCTCTATGTGACCTTACTCCTCTTATTTTTCTTATCTCATCTTCTCCCCAACACTGGGATTCAGCCTTTTGGTCTATTTCTAAAGTTTATCAAACTTGTTCCCACCAAGGATCTTTCTTATGACAGGTCAAAACTTCCTGAGCTAGGAATAGGGCCTTGTGCCTTTCAGAGCCTAGAGTTCACTTTAGTTTCCTGTAGCTCTTACACCTTCTGACATTGAGGTCTCAGCCTAAGTGTCACTCCATGTTACAACTTCCACTGTTGGTCAAGATAGAGTTGCAGAAACTGGATTTCTTTTCTCACCAGAAACAATGAAAAAGTAAGTTAAAGTACAGAAAAATATGTATTTAAAACAGTTTTAAAGAAACTAGACATCATGCAACAAAGGAAGAGTTTCTTGAGAGACCAGGAACAAGTGAATTGGGCTCTCCAACAGATGTAGCTGACTGCCGAAAGAGTCCAGGTCATGCTGTAGAGAGCAGGACCCCAGAAGGAGCCCAGATGACATCCTGAGTTGGGAGACAAAGTGAAATTCAGGAGAGAATTAGGCAGCCAGACTCACAGGACAAATTTCTAGAAAAGAGAGCTTCTCAGAAAAATAACCCAAGAGATCTGTGTGGGGTCTCCCTCAGGTGTTTGTCAAAGTGCATTTGTGTAAGAAAACTAGAGAAACCATCAAAACCATCAGAACCATTTATTCTTATTAGCAAAATGGATAAATTAGATCTCAAGAGCAGAAAATAAAACACCGCATATTCTCACTCATAGGCGGGTGTTGAACAATGAGAACACATGAACACACGGAGGGGAGCACTACACACTGGGGTCCATTGGGGGGAAATGGGGGAGGGACGGGGGGTGGGGAGGTGGGAAGAGATAGCATGGGGAGAAATGACAGATACAGGTGAGGAGACGGAAGGCAGCAAACCACACTGCCATGTGTGTACCTATGTAACAATCTTGCATGTTCTTCACATGTACCCCAAAACCTAAAATGCAATAAAAAAAATCAAAATTTTTGGTCTTCAAATAACACTTAAGAAAATAGAAACAAGGAACAGACTAGAAAAAAAATTTGCAAAACACCTATTCTGTAAGATACTTGTATCCAGACTACACAAATAAAACCTCTTACTTCTCAATAATATGAAGAAAAACAATCCAATAAAAAATAGGCAAAAATATTTCTGTAGACATTATATCAAAGAAAATATCTGAGTAGTGAATAAGTACATAAAAAGATGATCAATATTGCATTAGGGAAACTCAAAACCACAAGACAATATCATTTCACACCCACTAGAATGGCTACAATTTTTCTTAAAGACATATAATATTTTAATAAAAGGATGTGAAGAAATACATCCCACACATATTGTTGGTGAGAATTGCAGCCACAATGGGAAACTGTTTGGCAGTTTCTTAAAAAGTTAAATATAAATTTGTAATATTACTCATCAATTCCACTCTTAGTTATTTACTCCAGAGACATGAAAACATACATTCACACATACTCACACATGAATGTTCTTTGCAGAAATCTATAATAAAGTAGATTAGTATTTGCCTGGGGCAAGAAGCAAGGATTAACAGTGAATGGGCATAAAGAACCCTATTAGAATAGTGGAAATGATCTGAAACTAATTTATCAGCTGGGCTCCGCTTATCCCACAAATTTGGGAGGCTTGAGGCATGTGGATCACTTGAGGCCAGGAGTTGGAGACCAGCCTAGCCAAAATGGCAAAACCCCCATCTCTACTAAAAATACAAAAATTAGCCAGGAGTGGTGGCACATGCCTGTAATTCCAGCTACTCAGGAGGCTAAAGCAGGAGAATCACTCAAGCCTGGGAGGTGAAGGTTGCAATTAGCCACGATCATACCACTGTGCTCCAGCCTGGGCCACAGAACGAAACCCTGTCTCAAATAACAAACAAATAAACAAATAAGCTTAATTTATGATGATGGTTTCAAAACTTGTTAAATTTACTACATATCATTAAATTCTATACTTGAAGTTAGTAAATGATATAATGATATATTAGGTTGGCATAAAAGTAGTTGTGGTTACTAATATATAGAGTGGGAATAGTAGAATCACTAACACATGGATGAATATAGTGCCTTTTCCCTACAGTCAAACTGGACCTTGCCACAGGAACTGGAAATAATTAATCTTCTTATAAACAGTGCTCTGGTCCATCTAACAAATATTAAAACAAAGACCTGAAAGAAAAAAAAAATCATTTTCATGTACTTACCTGAATCCTAGAAAAAAACTTCAAAATATTTTTAGGAATAGAAACATACATAGTACGAAAGAGAGTAAAATTCACAATATCTAACTGGCATGCAATCAAAGATGAACAGAAATAGAAGGAAATAAGCAGAAAAATACAATTTAAGCAGAAAAATCGTAATAAGAATTTAAGAATCAATTAAATGAAATTTCTCCAGAACTATAAGGCCCGGGTATGTTATAACTAACACACAAGGACTCTGAACTGTGTTATAACTACATTCTGTAGTTTTTAAAAGTTAAATAGGACGTAAATGATATAAAAAGACATGTAATTTTTGAGAGATAAAAACTCTAATGGCTAAGATAGAAACATACGAGGTGAGATTAATGGCAGTTTAGGTATCTCAAGAAAAAAGGCATAAATTTGCAGATATAGTAATAAAAAACTACTAATAAAACACATAGGAAAAAATAATTTTTAAAAAGTGAAACTATGAACTGTAGAACAGCTAGAATGAATAAAAACTTTTTAATTTTAATAAAAACTATATAAATTCACAGGTACAAGAAGCTCAAAGAACCCAAGCCCAAGAAACATGAAGAAAACTACATCAAGTTGCAGTGTAACAAAACTACTCAAAACCAGTTCTAAATGGAAAATGTTATAAACAGCCAGAAGGAAAGGACATGTTAATTACAGAGGAACAAACTTGAGGAATAATACAGCAAAATTTTTGAAAGAAATGAGGTAAGTAAGAAGACAGTGAAGTAGCATCTTAAAGTGTTGAAAAACAAGCAAAACAAAACTGTCAACCCAGATTTCTATAACCAGTGGTAAAAGTACCTTTTGAAAAAGAAGGTGAAAAAAAGACCTCTTCAAACTTACAAAAGCTATCTAAAACAGTAGAATGTCAGTACAACAATTGATCTTCACCGTGGGATTCACAGTACAAGAGATGTGAATGGAATACAGAAGATGTTTAGGCAGAAAGAAAATGATACCGGATGGAAATACAGTTCTATACAAAGGAATGAAGAGCACTTGAAATGGTAAGGAAATGTTCTTTCTTGTTCTAATATGAAATCGTGCATCACTTGAAGGTAAATGGTGATAAAGGAGGATAAACAAAGGAAAATAGAGAAGAGAAAATAGAATGTTCAAACTAAAAGAAGGCAAAAAAGGTAATAAAAGTGAAACAAAGATCAGATGGAATAAATTTAAAAATATTCAAAGATTATAGATTGATATCTAATTATTTGAATCATAAAACTAAATGTAATTGGCCTAAATATTCCATTTAAAAAGAAGAGATTGTCAGATTGGATAAAAGAGCATGCTGCTTGCAAGAAAATTACTTACTACATAAAAATGCAAATATATTAAAAGTAGAAGGATGGGAAAAAATACAGCATGCTAACAAAAATAAGAATTAAATGAAGAGACATTATTATAAGAAAAATAGATATCAGAGCAAAGAATTTTAACTAGCAAAGGACAGTTATTTTGTAATAAGGAAAACCCAATTTATTCAGAGAACAAAACTTTTCGAAATATTGATGTATGTAATAGCAAAGTTTCAAAATGCATGAATAGAAGCAAAACACAAAAGAAATACACAATCCACAATTTACCCATAGATTTCACTATCCCTCTTTCAATAATAGAATAAAGAGAGTGGAGGTTAAAAATTAGTAAAGATATAAAAAACTTAAACAACACTATCAACAAACATGTCCCAATCAATAGTTATAGTGCAGTCCATCCCAAATGAACAGAATACACATTTTTTCATCATTTTTTAATCGTACACAGAATATTTATCAAAACAGAAGATATTCTGGGCCATAAAACCATTTAAAAAGTCTCAGTAAATCTGAAAGAATTAAAGTCATACAAAGTATGTTCTTGACCAAATGAAATTAAATTAAAAATTAATAACTGACATATTTCTGGAAAACCCCAAATTATGTGTAAACTAGATAACATATTTATAATAATGCATGGCTTCAAGCAGAAATAAAAATGGAAACAAGTAATCTGAATTCAATATAAAAAAATTACAACATAAAAGAAAATGCTGTCTTGTCAAATGTCTGTCCTGATCACCCAGTCTAACGTATTTATAGCTTCTCTGCCATTCTCCATCAAACACCGAATTTTATTTGTTTACTTAATTTTAATTTTTATTTTTATTTTAAGTTCCAGGGTACATGTGCAAGATGTACAGGTTTGTTACACAGGTAAACATGTGCCATGGTGGTTTGCTATACGTATTAACCCATCACCTAGGTATTAAGCACCAGCATCTATTAGCTATTTTTCCTAATGCTCTCCGTCTCCCCACCTCACCCCCTGACAGGCCCAGTGTCTGGTGTTCCCTCTCTGTGTTCATGTGTTCTCATTGTTTAGCACCCACTTATAAGTGAGAACATTCAGTGTTTGGTTTTCTATTCCTGCATTAGTTTGCTAAGGATAATGTCTTCTAGCTCCACCCATTTCCCTGCAAAGGATGTGAGCTCATTCCTTTATATGGCTGCATAGTATTCTATGGTGTACACGTACCACATTTTCTTTATCCAGTCTATCATTGATGAGCATTTGGACTCATTCCATGTCTTTGCTATTGCACAACACCTAACTTTAATTGTCTCCATGAAACATGTTTATACTGGACATTTTAGTGGTTATTTCATCATTTTATTTGTTTATTATATGTCTTTTCCATTTAGAATGGAGACTCCATGTGCATAGAACATTTTCTGTCTTCTTCATTACTGTGTCCTCAGGACAGTGCCTAGTAGTGTTCAGTAAATATTTACTAAATGAGTGAATGAACACCAAAAAAAAACATATCAGGAAGGATAAAAATAAGGGCTGGGAGCAGAGGGTAGGCAAAAAGAGGAAACCCCTTCTTATTCAAACCAAACTAAGGATAGGGTGGGAGTTTACACAACTAGAAGAAAGGGGCTGGAGAGAGACCTCCAGAAATTCTGCCTGGCAAACAGAGATCCTCTGAGCTGTCTGATGATTTTTGCAGCTGCTTTTAGGATGCTTTGGTAAAGATAGCATGAGTATTGTTTTCCTAAAACAATACCTACTTTGACAGCAGTTGGTATTGAGAGCCACAAAGCACAGATCATCCGTGAAACTACTCCTTCATCGCAAGAAGGTCCCCTTGTCTTCTCGTCTGCATCTGGTACATACCTTTTTCTTTATTTCTATGGAGCAATAATTTCATTGCATTATAGTGTCAAATACTAGTATTTTGGAAATTCTTATCTGCCTGGCATACAGGTACTATGGTAATAAACATTACATGAATAAAATTAACATATTGCAAACTAAATTAAGTAATGAGTAAATCTCTCAAGGGTTTATAAAAATCTCATAAACAAGCAGTAGTTGAACAGAGGGCTGGGATTAATATATTTAAATTAACCTCAAACAAATCTCAGTTGAAACTGTATGTATGATAGTCCAGAAAGACCTACTGTCAGCTCAAAATGCCCTTGATAACCTTCTGAAAGAATCACTGAGACTCTTTTCTTAAACAAGGTCTACTATTGTGTTTGTAGTAGTGATTTGTAGGAAAACAGGGGCACAGATACCTGTACTAACACATATCCACATATGTAGGTGTACACACACAGAGCATTCTCATCATTTGCAGCAGTTATGTTCTGTAAAGTCACCATGCATGCTAACATAGTGAATATTAAACCTATAACTCTTAGGGGAAGTTATATATCTTTATTTCTAAGGATTGTTTTTCTGACATTTTTGATTTCCCCTTACGTTTAACATCTCTGCCCATAAGCTCTTTTATTTCTTCTTTCTAGTCTTCATTTTTAGAAACAATTACAGTTTTAAGTCTCTCAAAGCATTTATAAATGTTTCTACAAAATATTCCTCTTTTTTTGGACGATCACCATTTTCTGGTTAGGCACACTTATTTTCTGGTTAGTGACATTTATCTAATTTTAAATTTCATTGTATTTTCCCATAATTTTTTCTCTTATAGCAAGTTTATATCAGTGCTATGGAAACTTTAATTATTCACCATCAGAAAAGAAAACACAGATTTTTCTTATGCAATTATTTGTGGGAGATTCCTATGTGTGAAAAGTAGGAGGGAAGGGTCAGATCGACTCCCTACAAGGTTGCCTCTAGGGTTCATTGCCTGAAGCTTCTCTGCTTATGCTGCCACAATGCCACACTGCTTCTTAATAATATAGCTCCTCTCTTGCTTCTTAGTGTAACACATTTTTTCTGTTTCTCTGTATCCAGTAGGGGACTTTGCTATTGGCCTTGCTCACCAAGTCTGACACTCTTTGTTACAGAGAAGACATGTAGAGTTTTTTTTTTTAACTTCAAGTTCTTCACCTTCAGGAAATGCTCATTTGCTGATATTTTCTGAGACCTGCCTCCTCTGGTCTGCTATTTTCTTTGTAGACATCACTTCTCTTTTTTCTCTTCTTTTGCCCAATCTCAGATGCTTTTGAAAGGCCCTTCATATACATTGGAAATTACGAATCATGATTTTTTTTTTCACTGAAAATGAAGTTTGTGAGGTTTTTGTCTTCTTCGTTGGTATAATCTGTAGGAAAATGCAGCCATAGTCATTACTTACTACTTTTAATAATTATGTATGTTTGGAATTCTTCTTACCATGCATCTATTTCTGGGAAGCATCTTAGGGTGGTTTGCAGGATATCTGATAGCCTCACCAGGAAAGCTGATTCTACTCGGAGAGAAGCATTTCTCTTCTTCCTTTCGTTGTAGCCACTGTTTCCTCTTCTCCTTCTTTCCCTTTCCTTTGTATCCTGGCTGCCTTGTGGGCTTGATCCCCTAATGACCCATGGACTTGAATTAGAACATTATCCTGGATGTTACTCAACATCACATTGGCTCTGCTGTGGGGATAGGAAAGGTCTTCTCTTCCAATTTTCATCACACCCCCACATACCAAGAGAGACAGAAGCATCAGAGTCAGAAAGAGAGATTTGAAAATGCTGCTCTGTTGGCTTGAAGATAGAAGATGGGTCATGAACCAAGGAATGCACATGGCCTCTAGAAGCCAGAAAAGACAGAAGCACAGATTCTGCCATAAAGAATCCAGAAGAAACAAAGCCCTGTTGGCACCTCAATGTTAGTCCAGTCAGACTTCTGACCTATGGAACTGTAAGTTAAGAGATGCAAACCAGTGAGTGTGTGGTTTGCCACAGCTGCAATTCGAAACCTACAAAGCCCTTCTCTTGTGATTGTGAAACGTGGTGTAAAGATGATGGACACTGAGTCAGCCATTCACATTCAGGCTCTAACATAATTTTGCTTTCCAAATTATTCTCTCTCCTGATATTATGTCACTTGACCCTTTTTGTTTCCACTATAACTAGGAGTACCATCTTACACATTTTAATAAAACTATCGAAGTCTATAACCAGACAAGAGGAGAGTTATATGGTAAAATGTAGTTTTGTTATAAAAAAATTAATATCATGTTTCCTTGTCAATCCATTTTTCCATCTTCAGGCTAGACATTTGTTGTTCTCTTCTCCATTCTGAACACAACAGTTTCTGGATCTTTTGCCATCATTCTCTTGAAATTTCTTAGCCTGGCAATAGCCAACTTAGTACATGGTTATCAAGACTGGACACCCAAACATAACCTAATAGGCAATACTAATAATATTAGCTAAGATTTACTGAGTGTTTTCTACAGGTGAGAACTTGTTCTAAGCATTAGAGTCAGTGATTTAAGTTTCACAACAGTCCTGTAAGCACTGTCATTAGCCTTGCTCTAAAGATCAGGAAACAGAGTCACAGAGGGAGAGGTTGAGAATCATGCTTATGATTGTATGGCGGGTAAGTGGAATTTAAATTGAGAC